>NC_090194.1:5284871-5439871 GCF_024679245.1 Pseudorasbora parva | reverse complement strand
CTCAGGCCCAGTGTGCTCTAGCTCCCTGCAGACAGTTTGGGCGGTTTCCACTAAATTCCAGAAAATAGTGGAAAAAATAAGTTTGTCTGTGTCATGTTGTATGCAAGATTTATTCAAATGGATCTTTGGAAAGTGTTGTACCTAGTCTCTTAAGAGTCTTATCTCCCATTCCCTTTAAAAGCCAGTTGCGCTTGCACCATGGCAGATTCGCTATTTACATGACGGGATTTCGACCGTAAAGAATGATCGCTTCTCCAGAGAGGAATCCTTTTATTTTTAACATTTAAAAATGTTTGTGTGCTGCTGCACGTCCCTATGTGTGTGCATTGTGCACCCGCCTATTGGTGCATATTACTAACGTGGCCTTTAAAGCTACACTGTGTAACTTTGTTAGTTTATTCTTAGCTTAAAACACTTAGTTCTTTCAAAAATATATGTGCTCATTAATGTATATTTACTTCTTTAAAGTAATAAAGTATCCTCGTCAGTTTATAATATGCCATTGAAAATACATATGGGTGAGGGGTTCGAATACTGGTCGCTATGTTGCTCCTCCATCTTGAAAGTACATTAGCCAAAGAGGGACATACCAGTAAACTCAAGCTTCGCCTTTCGCATACCTCTAGCTCGCCCTCGCACCTCCATCACATCAACTGATCTCTGCTCACGCAGAAAATTATATAGCCTACAATGTAACCTTTGCCTTACGCTAGTGATGTCATACAATATACAGAATAACGATAGCATTGATAAAAGTTACTTTACTAAGATTAGCTTGCATTCGTCTAGGAACCTGATAGGTGATGTTAGCAATGAAATGGTAAAAAAAAATTACGAAAACATAAAACTATTATTCATTTTTACATAGATGTCATAACCTACATGTTAACTGAAAAATTAAATAACTGCAAATTATCAGTTAAATTATCTTCATCACTTGAAGGAACACTCATGGACGAGGTTGAACTGGAACCCATTCTAATCTGGACTAAATCGGCCACCGTAGGAGTTAAAACAAAATCGGAATTGAGAGGAACAGAAATTAATATTCACTGGATGGTCATATACCTTTTCACCGCTAGAAGGGGGGAAATATCACACAGTGTAGCTTAAAATAACACAAAAAACACAAATACTTGACGGTCCCTCACCTCTACATGGGTGAGAGAGCTGGTGTCCTCAGCGTTCTTACTTCCTCCAGCAGACTGCACTGGACTGGAAGATATCTGAGGAGAAAAAGTAAAGAGTCAACAAAATGCATTCAGATCATTAAGCAAGTCATTTAGACGCACGCAGCCAACCATCCACATCTGGGGCGTCTCACTGCTAAGGAGGTTTTTAAGGGTCTGTTGTTAAGAACTGACAGGTCTTCAGGTGGTCTCACCTCAGCCAGCTGGAAAAGGGCTGCTTTCCCAGTGTGCTTAGCAACATCTGTGCATCCTGTCTGGGAAGAGCTGGAGGAAATCTAAAATGAAAGCATGACAAAAAACAATCTATATTAATAATAATGAAATCAGTAAAGCAGAAGAAGGCTATAAAAGTAAACAATCTTGAATCAACCCCCAGTTTGAAATAACCACTGACATTTACAACTCAACACCTCCCTCTGTTGACAGTTTGATGGAAAAGCCACAGGTAGATTCAATAAAATAAAAAATACCAATCAATTACATCCATATAACAGGACGTGATAATGTGACAGCTTGAGGTGTCTACACTGGAAGCTTGCTGCATGTCACCTCAGACACTACTGTAATCATAAGTACTGTAAAACAGGTCAATAATTATGTCTACCAACAGATATGTGGTATTTTAAAAAGAAGTATATTTAAGTATAAGTATTTATCTAAATACGAAGAAATCAATTCAAATTTGATATGAAAAAAATTGTAAAGTATCTGGAAATTACTACCATTTAAAAGTTTGCAGTTAGTTAGATTTTCTTTTTTTACAATTATTACATAAATAACAATAAATAAATTATTTTTACATAAAAAATAGTTTTCAATTGTAATATATTCCTAATTTTATGTGATTTATACATTCATTTTTAGCAGTCATTACTCCAGTCAGAAAGCTAAGAAGGATGTATTTGAAATAGAAATCTTTTGTATTATTATTAATGTTTTTCCTATTACTTTTGATCAGTTTAATGTGTATTAATAAAATTATATATTTAATTATATATATATATATATATAATAAAGTATATTTACTGATCACAAACTTAAGTTAGTGATGTGCAGTGCAAGGAAACAGACACATGCCGCCCATAATTGCAAAGGATTGCCCTGCATTGGGTATCAGAAATATCATATACTGTTTTTATCTAACAGCAAAAAAATACTTGAATGTATTATGAATGAAATAAATAGAAACCAATTTTCACACATGATATTACTTCATTATTGTAGGCAATCCAGGAAAATAAAGTAGATGGACAAAGCGAGATATCCGTCGACACGAAGCAACGTCGACACGGTGTTACTCTTAATTTAGCAGTGACTTTTCACTTGGAACGACCTGCAGTGCACCAATGCCATGAACAGTCGCTTTGGATCAAGCGGTGTGAGAGATTGTGTTTGACAACAGAGGGATTTAGAAGACAATTCCTGGGCAAACAGAAAGAGAGTCAACAGGTAGAGGATTCAGCCCTGTCCCTTAAAAAGGACAAAACATACAATGCATTATTCTGCAAAGCATGGAGGCGCTGCCTTTTGTTTTGTATTAACCTCCTGTGGCCCTGTTCAGTGACAAATGCACTCCACCAAAGGCAATTAGGATCACTTAGTGGCAGCAAAATGGAATTTACAGAGGATTAACAGGGGTGAGAGTCTGAGGAACCCACAGGAAAACACACAATCAGCTCACATCCCCGAATCACAAACACAGACACACACACACATTGGCCTGATGTCTCGAATGCCTCATGAAAGCTCTACAATTTATGAAGTCTATGCACCTCCTAATGGCACACAAACCCAGTTTGGGGCCCAAAACAGTCATCCCAGTCTGTTTAGTCACAGGCCGCTGCTGTATCCTCGGAGATGGGCCTGTCACAGTCTATTTACGTGAGCACTGATCATGTGCTCATTATATCAGAGGTCTGCCGTGAGTACAGAATGATGCAGATTTGTCTCAATCACATCAAGATATGAGGACATGGATCTAGACTAATAACTGTTATTCTCATCTAGAGCACTCTTTGTGTTCCTGGTTTTAAAACCTCACTTAACTCGACTGTGGTTACACTGTGCACACTAACGTGCAATTACACTGTAATCTTTTCTAAATGTTATTATTTTGGAGCATTTGTGTTTTCGGATGCTGTTCTCATCTGCATGTGAACTAAAAATGCATTGATATTAAATAGGGATAGCCTGACGTGGTCATACTCAATTCTAGTCAGAATATGAGTCTGAAACTGCTCCATTGGGCTGTGATTATGGGGTGTGTTTCAACCGAACCAGGAAAGACCTCAATTGGATAGACCTACAACCAATCAGAGCAACGAAGCGACGCATTGTCAAATGTCAACAGAGCTCAACTGCACTGTGTTGCCATGTCCGCTTTTCCGCGGGTTGTTTTCTATGTCCGCGGGTTGAAGCGACTATTATGTGATATATAGACCCATGAGTGCGCATTTTAGCAGGCAACCTTGCCAAAATAACACACATTTTACCTCCCAAGCACCAACACCTAGGCTAAAATAGGGATGCACTAATATTAAAATTCTGTCTGTTTAATGCTGATGATCGCATTATATATTGCTTGTTTCTGCAACTTTTTGCATGTGTTTTGATCAGGAGATTCAGTACTCTTTCAGATGTGTCATAGCGTAACATTTCGAATCAGCTCTGACCGCGACTCTGGAAGACTTGGAGTTAAGCTCCTTTCTCTGACTGAGAAAAGGACAAAGAACGGCACTGAAGTCATTCTTAAAAAGGGAAGATGTGTTCTGAGTTTTGCTGACCGGATACGGTCAAAGTTTAATTTATCAATGAGCTCTGTTTCAGCTTCGTTGCTCTGGTTGGTGTAGCGCTATCCTATCGCGTGCAGAGGGAGTTTGAAAGACAACCGTTTATCCGCCCCTCGGATTGAGCCCTGTCTATGGTGAGTTTCCAGACCAAACATCTTGATGTGGGTCTGGCTTGTCAGGCTAATGGAACTGTGCATCTCTAATTGTAATCAAAATATGGTATTACGTCATACAGTCCTAAAGTTTGCATTCACAGAGCAATCTTGGGTGTTCTGATTTTATCAAAGGTGATACTTGTGCTGAATGAAAATGTTTATATGTATTAAAATGACGTTACTGTACCTCTCTGGCAGTCAGTGCGTGCTCCCCGGCTAACAGCAGCATGCTTAGGCCCCCCATCTTATTGGGATCTATAAGCACAGCAGAGGAAAAAATGTAAGACAATACAGTTAAACAACCAGTGATCCAGTAACATGGAATGCACTGAAGGAATATGTACACTGCTGTGCAAACTTTTGGGGTTGCACAAGAATAAAAAAAAAATTTAAGAACTTAACACTTATTTAGCAAATATGCATTAAATTTATCATTGACATTTATAGTATTACAAAAGATTTTTATTCCAAATAAATGTTGAAAAACATTATCTTGTTTTCCACAAAAATATTAAGTAGTTCAGATGTTTTACACACCAATAATAATAATAATAAAATGTTTCTTGAGCAGCAAATCCGCATATTAGAATGATTTCTGAAGGGTCATGTGACACTGAAGACTGGAGTAATGATGCTGAAAATTCAGCTTTGCCAACACAGGAATACATTATTTTTAAAAATACATTCAAACAGAAAATTGTTACTTTAAATTGTAATAAAACTTTTTTTTAAACAGATGATAACCCCAAAAATTTTAACAGTAGTGGGCAATATAACGTTATCCTTTTCCATGTGATAAACGAATCTATACACTGGTGTCAAACATCAATATTTTAATTAATAAAATAAGGCATCCTAAATAGATTTCCCTGCTCCCAGTCACTACTTCGTGGCTCTCAACACATGAATGAGGGCAACCTGAACATAAGTTAACTAGCATAATATAAAGAGTTTTTTAACTGAATAGCGGACAGCAGTGAAAGTGATCAATAGATGCCCCAGCCATGTTTAAGTCCAAAGTCTGGAAAACATGCACTTAACCTTTTCACAGGAATTTTGTTTACATAGTTCGACAGATATGGTGATGAATCATTATAGGATTGTCTAGCAATATAATGATTATTGCAGAATTGCTGTATTGTGTTATTATCGGTATTATGTGGTATAAATGAGGTAGCCTGCGATTCCCACCCCTAGTAGTGCATGTGTGTACATATTCAGGTGCTTGTATTGTTCCTACCAGCCATGGCGAAGTTGAGCTGGGGTGTGCTGTCAGTTTTGGCCTGTTTTTTGGCAACTGAGGAATCCTTACTAGGGTTGGAGGGAAGAGACCAGACCTTCTTGCGGGCGTTACTCACAGAGTGCGAGGGACTCTTTACCGGCTTGTTGGTCGCAGGGCACCATTTGTAACCAGGGTTAGCTTTCATAAATGCATCCTTGTACTGTATCAGACAGAACATATTATCAAGACCATTATCAAATAAAAGATTTAAACGTGTTAAGATTAACATTAGCCTTTAAAAATGTTCTTATCCTTTCTAACAAGTTATAGCCCGATTCATGTTTTATGCTCTTTGATGAGGAAAAAACCAGCAGCATTTCAATACTTTACTTATTGTATTATTGTATGTAGTCTGCTTCCTTTTTACCTCCTTAGCCATGTCTGTGTATTTCTGTTTTTCTTTGGGGTCCAGTACAGCCCACCAGTCTGCCAGGATCTTAGTGGCCCCCCGGTTATCTAGTCGCGGATGCTCCTGTCGGACCAGCGAGCGGTGGCGTTTGCAGAACAGCAGAAAGGCGTTCATGGGCCGGCGAGCTCGCTGCTCAGAGGAGTATTCTTCACTGTCATCTTCCATCCCGCCACACTCTCCCCCTTGAGCTCCGCTCTCTGCACATAACACTGGCCCCTGTGGTGAAAAGTGAGGATAAAAGTGGAAAGAGACATACAAGGACCTGGTCAATTTCAGCAACAACAGTGGACAAGATAAAATCAATCCTAATCTTGCTGCAATATTTCACCATAGTACAATATTAAAGGGTTAGTTCACCCCAACATTTAAATTCTGCCATAATTTACTAATGCTTGTGTCGTTTCCAAACCCATAAGACTTTCATTCATCTTCAGAACACAAAATATATTTTATGAAATAGAGATTTCTGTTCCTTTATACCCAGTCTATGCAACTACCATGTATAAGGACAAACCTCATTGGTTCTTCAAACTTCAAACATGCTGATTAACACGGGAATGAACCTCATTGGTTTTTGCTGAAGCTCAAACATGCTGATTAACACAGGAATGAACCTCAGTGGTTTTTGCTGAAGCTCAAACATGCTGCGTAACACGAGAATGAACCTCATTGGTTCTTGAGAAAGCTCAAGCGTGCTGCGTAACACGAGAATGAACCTCATTGGTTCTTGAGAAAGCTCAAACGTGCTGCGTAACACGAGAATGAACCTCATTGGTTCTTGAGAAAGCTCAAACGTGCTGCGTAACACGAGAATGAACCTCATTGGTTCTTGAGAAAGCTCAAGCGTGCTGCGTAACACGAGAATGAACCTCATTGGTTCTTGAGAAAGCTCAAACGTGCTGCGTAACACGAGAATGAACCTCATTGGTTCTTGAGAAAGCTCAAACGTGCTGCGTAACACGAGAATGAACCTCATTGGTTCTTGTGAAAGCTCAAGCGTGCTGCGTAACACGAGAATGAACCTCATTGGTTCTTGCGAAAGCTCAAACGTGCTGCGTAACACGAGAATGAACCTCATTGGTTCTTGAGAAAGCTCAAACGTGCTGCGTAACACGAGAATGAACCTCATTGGTTCTTGAGAAAGCTCAAGCGTGCTGCGTAACACGAGAATGAACCTCATTGGTTCTTGAGAAAGCTCAAACGTGCTGCGTAACACGAGAATGAACCTCATTGGTTCTTGAGAAAGCTCAAACGTGCTGCGTAACACGAGAATGAACCTCATTGGTTCTTGTGAAAGCTCAAGCGTGCTGCGTAACACGAGAATGAACCTCATTGGTTCTTGCGAAAGCTCAAACGTGCTGCGTAACACGAGAATGAACCTCATTGGTTCTTGAGAAAGCTCAAACGTGCTGCGTAACACGAGAATGAACCTCATTGGTTCTTGAGAAAGCTCAAACGTGCTGCGTAACACGAGAATGAACCTCATTGGTTCTTGAGAAAGCTCAAGCGTGCTGCGTAACACGAGAATGAACCTCATTGGTTCTTGAGAAAGCTCAAGCGTGCTGCGTAACACGAGAATGAAACACATTGGTTCTCGCTCATCAAGCAAGCATATTTGAGCTTCCATTGATTAGTGTTTATATGTGAATAAAAAACAATGACCAAAAAATAAGATATTAGCGTTTGGCACATGATTCAGTGCCCATCGTCCCAAGTAGACACACTTCTGTTGCTACTGTTATTGTCCCAAGTACAGGTATTTTGAATTAGAACATTGATGACAGCAATCTTTCTAGCAGAGATGGATACAAACTGCAGAAATTACAGTTACAGTGTTGCAAAGCTACAATATTGTGAAATAATCTAGAAATCTGACTATGCCTGACAGCCCAATGATTCAACAATGATGCAAAATTAATGAGGATTCAAAGTTGTTTTGGTTTTTGCTGGTGGCTAGTTTGGGTTCAGTAAGACTTTTTTAAATAAATAATTGTATTCTTTAAAGAAGCATTTAATTTACCAAAAGCAACAGTAAAGACATTAAAGGGATTTTACCCAAAAATGAAAATCAGCCTATGATTTACTCGTCCTCAAGTCATCCTAGGTGTATATGACTTTCTTCTTTCAACTGAAATTTATACAGTAAAAATGTCCACACGGCTCTCAGGGGGTTAATAAAGGCATTCTGAAGCGAAGTGACATGTTTGTGTAAATTTAAAAAAACAAAAATCCATATTTAAAACTTTATAGACTAAAATAATCAGCTTCCAGCGGTCGGCAAGTCGACTTAGGGCAAAAGAGAGACTCCTGACGCGATGTACAGGAGCATTGCAAGCTTTGATGGCTCTCATGGACAGGGCTGGGCAACAAACTCAAGCCCCTCTTCTCAGACTCTAATTCATGATCTGTGTTTTGCTCTATCCTCTGTGCTTCTGCTTCGTCAATACACATACAGAGTTTAAGGGTCAAGGGTTACTCTTTCGGCGTGAATCCGTAAATTCAGCGTAAATTCCGGTCCCCTGAAATTAGTCTTTTAGTGGATTTGGTCTATGAAGTTTTAAATATAGACCCCTGGAGCTGTGTGGAGCAGTTTTATGATAGATAGATACTCTTTTATGGACTTAACAAAACAACACAATTCACTGCCATTATAAAGCTTTGAAGAGCCAGAGCATTTTATATATATATGATTGTATTTGTCTGAAAGAAGAATGTCATAAACACCTAGGAAGACTTGAGGGTAATTTTATAATCTTTAATTTTTTATTTTAATTTGGGTGAACTATCTATCCCTTTAATCTCCAAATGATTTCCATTAAAGAATCCAGTAAAAAAAAAAACACTGTATGATTCCACAAAAATATTTTTTCAACACTTATAATAAGGAGAAATGTTATATCTGAAGAATCATGTGACTTGATTAATGTTGCTGGAAAATCAGCTTTGCATCACTGGGATGAATTTAATTTAAAAATGTATATTTAAATAGAAAAGAGTTATGTTAAATTGTAATAATATTTCACAGTTTTTACAGTATTTTTGTTTAAATAAATGCTGCCTTGGTGATCTAAAGAGACTTCTTTTCAAAACATATACCATAAAAACAACCTTGCCAATCCCAAACACCTGAATGGTAATATAAATTAACTTTAAACATTTAAATCGCCTAAAAGCTTATTTAGAAGTACACCAGCACACAGAAGACCTTAAAACTAAGACACAAACTAAAAGCCACGAAACTCTCATGTAAAATTTATTTTTCAGACTTCCGGTCTTTAAAGAGCAACTGCCGAACACTGCACTAATGGCAAGATTAATGCACTGAAGTGAACGCAGTTTGAGTAATCATTCACCTTCTCCAGCTCTTCTTCATCTTCCTCCTCCTCTTCCTCAGAGAAGTCTGGAGCTTTCTTGGCCAGCAGCGGGTGCCACTGCAGACACTTGCGTTTGGGCCGCTTTCCGCTGACCTCTCCCTCCACCGGAGGTTCTTTCCCTCCACCTCCACCCTTCATACTGCTGCTGACCCTGATGAGGGCAAAGGTCAGAGGTTAAACACGGCCCTTAAATGCTCTTTAACATCAAATAATAGGCTACAGGACATGAAGAGGCCATGACACACTGATAATTACATTGCCTGGTAATAGATTTAAAGGTGAAATGTGTAATTGGTTACAAGAGGGAAAAAGCAAGGAGACATAAAGGCAACCACAGACTGTAAATACAATTTGATGGGCATCATAAGATTATAGATTACAAGACTATAATGTATTTATGATAGGGTTGTAAATCAAGTGGGGCAAATCTAAGCTTCAATAACTGTTGATAAAGAGCCTGAAAACAGTTGATTCAGGGCAGATTCAATGTGCAGTGTGCAATGTTACTTTAAGAAAGAAAGAAAAAAAACAGGCATGCTGTCTAGTGCAGCGCGCCGCAGTGTTCGCTGATGGAGAGCGGACACTGGGCTCCCTGTCTATCTCAGCACTGTTCTTCTGCATCTGCAGCACCGGCACAGCTCTACTGTACATGTGACCTTCACATACACCAACTCCCTCCTCTCCAATAGGACCAGAGCACACATCTCACACACGCTCGCTGCATGCACACTAACAGGAAGAGGAACACACACACACCCAGTCACATCAACATGAAACTTAACATACCAGCAGCTCACTTAGCTAGACTGCGTCCTAACTCATGTGCCTCAATCACCATGCGTTACATTTTAAACTGCACACAGGAAGGATCCAGGATTGATCTGAACATGGGAGTACATCGTTTCTAGACATTGCATTAGCAGCAGACATCTTCTGGAACGATGTCCATAGCTGGTGTCTGCTGCCCTCTTGCTGTTAATTCAGTTACAGGACTCAACAAATGCTGACACAAGACATGGTCTTGCACGTTCATTCAACGTTGTTAATGTAAAAAATAAATAGCATGTTATTAGTAGATGTATATGTCATTTAACCCAGATGTGTTCATGCTTTTTCATGCCAAGGACCCAAAAGCATGTTAAGTATTCTAAAGGCAGCTATACATTTCCATGTAAAAAAGACCATGTATATTGTTTGATAAAAATAGCATAATATAGATTAAAATGATTAAGAATTTATGTTGGTAAATTAAATTGGTAACACTTTGCAATAAGGTCTCATTTGTTAAAATGAGTTAATACATGAACTAACAATGACCAACAGATTTGTTACTGTATAAACTGTATACATTTTTGTAAATAAAAATACAGCTGTTCATTGTTTGTTAGTTCACAGTGCGTTAACTAATATAATATATATATAATCTAAGACATAATATAAAAAGAAATCCAGAAATCACAATATATGATTTTTTAACTATTTATTTGTATGATACAGCTGCCAATAAGTATTTGAACACCTGTCTATCAGCTAGAATTTTGACCCTCAAAGACCTGTTAGTCTGCCTTTAAAATGTCCACCTCCACTCCATTTATATTCCTAAATTAGATGCCCCTGTTTGAGGTTGTTAGTTGCATTAAGACACCTGTCCACGCCATACAATCAGTAAGAATACAACTAATAGCATGGCCAAGACCAAAGAGCTGTCCAAAGACACTAGAGACAAAATTGTACACCTCCACAAGGCAGGACAGGACTACGGGGAAATTGCCAAGCAGCTTAGTGAAAAAAGGTCCACTGTTGGAGCAATCATTAGAAAATGGAAGAAGCTAAACATGACTGAGTCTCCCTCGGACTGGGGCTCCATGCAAGATCTCACCTCGAGAGGGTCTCAATGATCCTAAGAAAGGTGAGAAATCAGCCCAGAACTACACAGGAGGAGCTGGTCAATGACCTGAAAAGAGCTGGGACCACCTTTTCCAAGGTTACCGTTGGTAATACACTAAGATGTCATGGTTTGAAATCATGCATGGCACGGAAGGTTTCCCTGCTTAAACCAGCACATGTCCAGGCCCATCTTAAGTTTGCCAATGACCATTTGGATGACCCAGAGGAGTCATGGGAGAAAGTCATGTGGTCAGATGAGACCAAAATAGAACTTTTTGGTCATAATTCCACTAAACGTGTTTGGAGAAAGAAGAATGATGAGTACCATCCCAAGAACAGCATCCCTACTGTGAAGCATGTGGGTGGTAGCATCATGCTTTGGGGTGTTTTTCTGCACATGAGACAGGTCAACTGCACTGTATTAAGGAGAGGATGACCGGGGCAATGTATTGCGAGATTTTGGGGAATAACCTTCTTCATTGAAGATGGGTCGAGGTTGGGTCTTCCACCTGGACAATGACCCGAAGCACACAGCCAGACCTTTTTTTTGCTTCAGATTAGATGACTTTTCCTAATTTAATGGGGACAACTTCTGAATATATTGCAATTAACATGACACTATATTTCCAATGTCATTTTGTAGCATCTGTGTTCTCTGGGGTAAATTTGACCCCAGGCTCTTTTAGCTGTAAAAAAATAAAAATGTTACACACATTTGTTTTGGTTGTTTTATTGAGGTTACTATGGGTGTACTCACACTAGGCACGGTTGCCATGAACTGGGCCCGAGTACGAATGTTTCCCCTCCCCACTCCCCCGCTGGACTGCACTCACATAGGGTTTCAGCATTCGTGCCGGAGCACGCTTACGTCATTATGGTGCGACGGTTTTCGGGTTTCAGCATTCGTGCCGGAGCACGCTTACGTCATTATGGTGCGACGGTTTTCGGGTTTCAGCATTCGTGCCGGAGCACGCTTACGTCATTATGGTGCGATGGTTTTCGGGTTTCAGCATTCGTGCCGGAGCACGCTTACGTCATTATGATGCGACGGTTTCGGGATAAACAGAAAGAGCGGTGCTCTCTGAACACAATGGAGTCCATCGCTCTGTTTTCTTTGTGGATAATTTTGTGTCGTTTGGTCCACGGTGATCCACAGCCCTCTCACAGCCTGATGTTAAACAGATGTGTCGCCTTAGTGGCGCGAAAATGTTCACGTAATCGTGCTGCTCGTATTATGAGGTTTGCAAGGTACCAGCTGAAGTGCAGCAAGGACTTTGCAGCTTTGATTACGGACTCCAGCACGGTTAGCGCTCACACTGCATGCGAACCGCGCCCGAGTCCAACTGAATCGCGCTCTGGCCCACCTCTTCCAAGCGGGCCAGGGCCGGCTAATCGAGCCGCGCCCGGGCACGGTTCGGAGCACTCACACTAGTCAAACGAACCGCGCTTTGGTAGTCAAACGCACTCGGGCACGGTTCAAACTAGCTAGTGTGAGTACACCCTTAGACATACTATAATTTGATCTATTCTATATAATATTTAAACTAAGTCTCTCTGTTTTAGGGCTCTAACCTAACCTAACCGAACCATGCCTGTAGTATTGCGAGAACCACTAGTAGTTCATGCTATTATGGTCCCACTCCTCACTTGAACGACAAGGTAGACTAATGTCATCAAAATGGTTCCAGGGCCCGCCAGATATACTTTCAGCCATACATGACCTAAGGCATAAACCTTTGTTTAAACAAAAAAAATAAAATAAAAATCATATTCTGGAGGTTTAAAAAGCGGGGGTCTGACAGCATTCAGTATCAAGTCATTCATATGACATTCATCTCTTTTTGTGGTCCACAGAAAAATGTTTGTGGGTTTGGAACAACACGAAGTTGAGTAAATGATGACAGAAGTTTAATTTATGGGAATGCTGATTCTGTTTCTGAAAGAAAAACCAAAGCACTATAGAGCTCCATAAAGCTACCAATCAGGTCTTTCAGGACAGCAGTTCTCCCTTTATGACCGGTCACTATGTGCACTAATGGGTGTTCAGCCCGAGTGGAAATAGCCCCTTTTATTGAGTGACGGCTTGATAAAGTGCAATAAAACGGACATTACAGGAGCTTACATTATCAAATGAGAATAAAAATGACAAAAACGAATTCACATTGGAAAGTTGGTCAGGGCTTTGACATTAAGACCTGCCAACACCAAATGCGGGTGTGTGTAAGCACTGACTCCGAATAGCCAGCTTGGTGGGTTGAATTTTATATATATATATATACATATATACATTTTTAAATAGTAGTCTTTAAAAAAAACATGTAAAATAACTGCTATCTAGGCTGAGTGTTGTCAAAAATGTAGATTTTTATGATACATATCGATACTGAAATATCTGTAGCACTTCCAAAACTCATTTTCCACAGAATAGTTATGGTATCAACTTCTCTCTCTCTCTCTCTCTCTCTCTCTCTCTCTCTCTCTCTCTCTCTCTCTCTGTCTCTGTCTCTGTCTCTGTCTCTCTCTCTCTCTCTCTGCGAGTTAAACACATGCCCGTCTCCCCTCACTCACTCGCTGAAACTCATTCATCATTTGCTCCAGATGAATAATGTTGGTGTTAAAGGGCTTGAATACAGGGCGTGGGATTTCTAATAATTTAACTCTTTCCCGCAGATTTTGTGCTCTCACACCCAAAGTGTGGCACATAAAGTACTCTCAGTACTAAACTTAGTTATTTTTCATTGCTTATTGCAATTAAACAGTCAAATACACACAAAATAATGTCAAAATGCTGGTCTTTGCGAGTCATGTTACAGTTGTTAAAGAAAACTCATGTGTAACAGTATAATGGATCCATGCATCAGGTCTTAAAGTGACAGCAGTATCTAGTGTCTAATATACCTGCTGCCAAATATTTATCTGGCAGTTTTCCCCATGGTATGAATGTCAAAAGTGTGGCTAGTGAAAATGCCACATTGGTTGTTAAAATAAAAAGGTTAATGTCAAGCCCTGGTTAATATTACTTTTAAAATATGTGTGGGGAAAAAAGCATTAAGCTTAATAAATAATCAAATTAAACAATCAGACTTGATTAATAACTCTTATAAATCTCGTAGACATTTGATCATGTATTATTTGATCTTAGTTTGAGTGAACTGATTCTCTGATTAACTATGTTTCTGCCCCTCTGGTGTGAATACCAATATCATTACTGTCAAAGGAAATCTGTGTTAAAAGTGAATGCTTTGTTTTCAGTTCAGGCAACATGATACAATTCAACTGGAAATTTTGAAAGACCCTTCCTGCATGCATTTTATGCTTGTATGGATTCTCCGACCTTCCTATCTTATGTACTCTCATGCATTTGCCATGCAAGGACAACGTAGGGCTGGGCGATATGGCCCCAAAAAAAAATCCCCGATTTTTTCACAAAAAAATTCGATTTACGATTTAAAACGATTTTTCCCCCCTCCTACTTAAAATCAATCTGCAGATGACAAAGAAATTGTTCAAAACAAGTTTTAACTTTATTTTGTTTAGGTAAAATTAAATATTTGCGGCTTGGTAGAAGTGCCATCTGGGGTGCAAAACTTTCAGCATGTGAATAACCCCCGACTATTCCACAGTATAAATGGGCACCATTTATTTATCTTTTGCAATATACAATATACATATCAAAGGTTTATGAATTGATATGCAGATAAAAGTCACTTTTATTAACAACAGTAATGTGCAAAAAAGTATAGGGAAAATGTAAATTTTATGCTCTTATTAAATATAGATTAGCATTGTTTTTCAATAGTCTCACACTGAACTGATCGACAGCTTCAGTGATTATTAAAGGAGCTCTTTACTTTACTGTAATTTCACAATTTGAAGAAAAGTTTAGTTTTTCCTGAGACTGTGACTTCGTACTTTTCTCCATACATTAGGGAGTGGCTAATAAATCAATAAGTGCTCTTCTGCTGGTTATAGTGGTGGGCATTTCATATCTTTTTTTAAAATAAAAATGCTACAAAATGGATTACACATTTTAAAAAAATAAACTAAAAAAAACATTCCACTATTTCTTTCACAAGACCCCCTTTAAACTTTTAGTTTTACAAACAATCACATTAAAAATAACATTACAATCGGATATTTAGAGCTTTGAAGTGCTGGAAATAAGTGTGAAGCTCTTGAAAACCATTGGAAAGTGCTTGAATTTCAATCTCAAAAGGTTGTACGAATCCTGAGATAAATAATGACAACAACAACATTAAATCCATGTGGTTTTACAGTAAATCATGGTGAATGTTGGTGATTTGTGACTGAAACCCCTGACCTTCGCTCCGCTCTGTTTGATCTGATATCTGTGGTTTATAACAGAATTGTGCGCCGACCGCTTCCACTAGATCACAGTAGCGATGGTTGGTGTGTTGATTTGAACGGTCTCTCACTGGATCACCAGCGCTGTGTATCGTGTCTGTCACGAGATTAGCCCGTGTGTGAGCGCAGCTTTAAATGAGTAACCTAGCGCGGTTCGGTTCAGACTTCAAACACACTTTGCAGCGGGTATTGTTAACTGTTCTGTGAAAAACTGAACCAATTACGAATGACACTGTATGTTGACGCTATCCTTGTTGTTTGTGTACCTCTGTGGCAAACGCGCGCGGGGAGTGCTGAGCCATTACGGGAGCCCAGAGGGGAGCATCGGCGGATTTTAAAGAGAAAGCCGATTTTCATTCACAAAAATCGTCGTAAACTAAAAACTCGAATTAATCCATAAAATCGATTTATCGCCCAGCCCTAGGACAACGTTCAAAAATGAATTATATCTAAATTTCCAAAATTTGAATGAAACTAGAGTTTGAAACCTCACAACCAATAGAGGGATGCAGCACTTGCAACAGGTTTGCCGTTATACTTCCAAGAAACCTGTTTAAAGCTAGTGATTTAATCCTATTCTATATCTTTTAAACCATCCAAGATTAAACAAATGGATAGATTTATCTGAATGTAACCCTGGTGGCATGACATTAATAATAACTTTAATATGAATGCAGTCTAAATTGCTCTATATCAAAAGCAAGCATAAAGCTTAAAAGGTTTTATTAGACAGTAATCAGGTGCAACAACTTGCTACCTGTTTGTCAGTATCTAATGTATCTGCTCTGTTAAAGGGTTAGTTCTCTCAAAAATTAAATTGATGTCATTAATGACTCACCCTAATGTCGTTTCACACCTGTAAGACCTCCGTTCATCTTCAGAACACAGTTTAAGATATTTAATATTTAGTCTGAGAGCGTATCTAAGTGTATGCACACTATACTGTCCATGTCCAGAAAGGGAATAAAAACATCATCAAAGTAGTCCATATGTGACTTTAGTTAGTTATTTAGAATCTCTGGAAGCATCGAAAATACATTTTGGTCTAAAAATAACAAAAATCACGTGACATTGGCGATCCGAATCATGATACGCTGATTCATAATCGTTTGAATCTTTATTTGAGGATTGAAAACAAATGTGGAAGAGAAGACAATGCTGAATAAAGTCGTGGTTTTTGTTATTTTTGGACCAAAATGTATTTTCGATGCTTCAAGAGATTCTAACTAACACTGCAGAGGTGTGGCAAGATTCCTCATTGCACCATCTATCTTTCAGTCTCTTTCAGAATGCAATCATACAGACCAAAAATGTGGCTTTAAGCCTAAAGGCTGCTTTACATAGTTGAACAAACTCAGGGTTACAGGATTAGTTTTGAGTTGACAAAACCAATCCAATCAGTCTTTGTTGGTGCCATGATCATCAACTTTCTCTGTCATCTTAGGCTTTGATCCTGAGTTTATGAAAACAATAGAGCATGTGCACATAAAAGTGAGACATCAGCAGGGAACAGCCAATCACATTTCATTTCACTCACTTCTCTCGCCTGCAGAATATTATGAGATTGAAAAATACATAGCACAAAGAAAAAAGCTGCCCATAAAAGAGGAGAACTAAAAGAAAACATCTTGCTATATATCAGTGCAAGTAAAAGTTGTGAAGTTAGTTTTTATATTTGCTAATATATTCACATGTGGTTAAAAGTTTTATCAACTGATTCTATAGCTTAATTATATTATATGCTTTATAATAACTGATCAACTGAAATGTGTAATGGATTAAGGGTATAATATTATTAATTACATTGTATTATTGCATAATATCCAAATCATACAAATAATTCTTATTTTAAAAAAAGTAATTGCTACTTACCAGCCTAAATAATAGAATATAATCAAACTTTAATAATGAAATTTGGATGAATGCGATACAAACCTTCAAAAGTCTGAATGTGGAAATGTTCAGAAAACAACAGTCGTTTTGGTTTTCATGTGTAAAATATCAACAGTGAACTTGGGTTTGCTTTATCAAACTATTATCTAAAATGAATAGCATAAACATTCAATGAATGTTTGATGAATTCGTAATTAGGGTTCAACTGATCTAAAGAAAGATTAATTTAAGGGTTAGTTCACCCAGAAATGGAAATTAGCCCATGATTTACTCACCCTCAAGCCACCCTAGGTGTGTATGACATTCTTCTTTCAGACAAATACAATCTGAGTAATATTTTTTTTAAATCTCCTGGCTCACCCAAGCTTTATAATGGCAGCCCAAAATTTGAAGCCCATAAAAGTGCATTTCTCATTATAATCGCCGTCCGTATTCAAATTACGAAAAATGATGGCGTTGGACATAGCGAAAGCGTTTTAAACCGCGAGAGGTGTTACATTTTCTTCGCAAGATGAATATGGTAGACGGTCCGCCGGAAACTAGATATTTACTTTATATGTTAAATATGGATATTTTTCTTACATAAACCCATCGATTCACTTTAAAATACCTTTATTAACCCCCCGGAACCATGTGGATTACTTTTATGATGAATAGATGCACATTTTTTTTAAACTTTTGGGCTGCCATTATAACGCTTGGAAGAGCCAGGACATTTTTTTTAATATAACTCTGATTGTGTTTGTCTAAAAGAAGAATGCCATATACACCTAGGATGGCTTGAGGATGAGTAAAACATGGGCTAATTTTCATTCTTGGGTGAACTATCCTTTTAAAGAAAATCCCTTTGCTGGTCTTAAGTATAGGATGATGAAAATTAAAAGCATTGTTAAAATATCAAAATTTGATTAGGAACTTTTAGCATTTCATAATATCTCACATTTTATAACAATTTCTGTATTGCCTTTGATTAAAAAAAATAAAAAACATACATCTCAGAGCTACAAATTTGAAAGGCCAAACATCGTTACTGATCTTTAAAATATGAGTCAAATTATAAATACCAGAGAAGGAACACTTTTTACATTTTTCTTTTAATAAAATCAATTTGATTAAAATATGAATATGATGTATTAGATATGCACTGCAATGTCACAAAGCCAATGTCCAATAGCAAAAACAATGTGGTATTTATAGTCAATTCTTACAGATTAGATTACGATGGACGGGTTAAAGGAATAACATGCTATACGTTTTATAATATGCCATAATATGATAATCAAATGTACACTTTGTGATTGATGCAGTCATTCAGAAAAGTAAATCATGTTTGAACAGACTGGCTCTTTGCATGATAAAAGGTTGAAGAATGAATATGTGTTTTATCTCGGATTGAGCACAACCCAATAAGCAGGTGATTATGTACAGACACGAGCTTAAAATCTGTGATGTAATGAGTGTTTGATCTGTAATGTTAAGGCATCAGATCCCAATTAGTCTGTGAATTTAAGCGATATAACAACCGATGAAAGGGAAAAACACATGGCATGAAGTGAAGGCGTACTTACAGAGCCACAGAATATGGAAATACGGTATTTGAAAGATGAGGATGGATCTGTCAGTCAGGCTGTATCATGCGATGAAGATGACCTACAAAGTAAAACAAACAAAAAAAACACACTGTGCCCTCAGTACAGGAATAAATCGTAGAAAGCAAAGCCAAATGCACCAAATAACGCTGCTGTCCCAAGTCCGACCTCATCAATCAGCCACAATTTAACTGTGCGTTGTAGATTTGATTCATTCGAGGCATCCGTGCACTGCTTCAGCTTCAAACTAAGGTGGCATCTTTGGTGTTATTGATGGAAGCATAAAGTTTTGACATTGCTCACAGCATACATTGAATTCATTTAATCTACTTCAGTTATGGCAAGCTGTAGTAACATTTGCTCCTTATAACTAATATTTACTAGTACTTTTAATGGTACGAACACAAAAGTGTCATTCAACATGACAGTGATTTACAGCAACAACAAGTGAACAGACAATGATTTTCAGATTACTACTAGATAGTTTGATCTCTTTTAGGTACCGCCCGAGTATCGGAAAAGGTCTTGTCGTTCGATACCAAATTTCGATAACTAAGAGTTTAATCTCGTCAATTTAAAACTTTTTAAAAAGTGGTTTTAGGAGGCGGCATCAAAGTCACGGCACTGATATCGAAAACGATATCCAGACCAATAGCTCTTACAACTTAAACATATTAGAATTCATTAATTTGACACTAGTGATAATTTATTGGATATTTTTGACCCTGTCTGTGAAATCCCAGCTAAAGTTGCATAATCTAATTATGAGAATAAGAGTCAAAGTAGTCATAGCCATAAAAATTACAATAACGTGTGTTTACTGCTGTAAAATGAAAGATACAGTATTTATTTTAATTTATAAGATGATAAATAAAGAAATTAATGATTTTATTGACTATATTGTCACTATATTTTCTTTTGTGTAAACAAAAATACAGTCTAAAAATCATACGTCAAAACATTGATTTCAATGGTCTCTGGGTTTACTATCGGTGCAGAAACACTTGCTGATTCTTATATCATTCAGTTCAGAAACTTATTTTTTCCCATTAGAAAGTGCACAAAGGCCGTAATATCAATCTGCACGAGGTCAGTGAGAGAAAAGCAAGAAAACTCTGACGGGTTCCGACTTTTCCTTGTCATCACCGAAATCTCAGGAACATCTTATTTGATTCATAACTTAGCATTCTGCCAAGATAACATCTTAGTTTAAATATATTTTATGCCTGCTATGTGTCAAAATAATTTGGTCTTTGGATACTGATGCTTGGGTTGATGACTTTCCTATCTGACATGGCGGCATCTATGAAGCGCAGGAAACAGAAGATAGATGATTGTTTAAACGGATTGTATGCTATTAATCTTGGTGAAATTGCACCCAAATTATGAAGTAACAGGTTTTATAGAGCAGGGGTGCCCAACCTTTTTTGAGCAAAGATTGTCAGTGTGCCGAGATCTACCCTGACTGAATTGATTAATATGCAATTTCAAATTCAGCCCCTAATTTCGTGGCTGCCATTAACATTCAGTTATAAGTCACTTATAAGTAATTTGTTAAAGGTGGGGTAGGTAAGAATGATCTAAAACACTTTTGTCCAAATTTGTTTAAACTTTCTTTATATGTCAAAACATAATTAAAATGTAAGTACTCTGAAAAAGAGAGTATAAAAATCAAGTGACTCTAGACTTTTTAATCTGCAATAAACACTGCTCATTATTTTCGTTCGGGACGAAACAAGTGATTGGCTTGGGCGACTGTCACTCTCTCTCGCTACCATGACAACCAACGCTTTCGCTACAGGATCTGCCCACACATGCGCGCACCCCTAGTAGGAAGAGCAAAAGCATTCAAAATGCACAGTGCCGGGTTTTGCAGTCAGCGAAGGCAAACAATGCAAAAAAAAAAGGAAGACAGTAGGCCTACAAGTAAAGGCAATCCATAAAAAGTCTTTGGATAAACAAAGAAATCAAACGCCAGTAATTATCAGCGTGGCTTTACAACGATGTCAAGAACTGAGGGACCTCAAGGGACTGAAAAACGACTCATTGCTGACTGTATTTCTGCTGGACAGGTAATCTTTCATTTTGATTATACATTTTTTCGGTTTATGTTTTTATGAAGCATGTATCACTAGCACATGTAGCTGCTTAATATAGCATAACATTACTTAGCATAAAGTTACAATATTATACACTTAGCCATTAACGTTAGTAGAGATGATAAATACTTAATATACTTAGCTCAAGTTGATCGCTGTCGTGTTGAATTTCGCAAAATTTAACTTTAGATAACAAAATGCATGTGTAAAAGCTAGTACACCGCATCCAGGAACGTTTTTTTAGAACTAAGTTAGCTTTAGCTACTACTAATCAACAATGCTTTCATTGTTGTTCATTGTTCAACACAGTATTTGTTATGAATTTTACACAAAATTTATCTTCATCGCAGTATAACTGATGTTATTGGATTTTTTTTAATCAATGCTACTCGTTTTTAGCTTTGCCTTATAAATATAACTAGCTTGTTACCGTATTAAACTAAAATATATTTTAAACTTTACCAGTATTGGTATTCTAGCTTGATAGTGAGTACTAAAAGACATCTTATTTGTTTATATTACTGATGAAGTTAGATTTTTTATTACATGTGATTCTGACATGATGTCACTACATGCACACTGCTCGTCTGAGGTAAATAATGCGTCTTCCAGCTGATTGGTCGGTGAGACGCGTTCATTTATTTTTGGGGCATGGCTTTGGAAAGAGCCCAGAAGGGAGAAAGTGGAGTGAATGGAAATAATGAGCTGTCTTTAAAACAGTCGTGAGAGGTCTACAGACACTCAAATTTTATACTTTCGTTTTTAGAGTACTTACATTTTAAATTATGTATTGATATATAAAGAACATTTAAATACTAACCAATTCTTACCTACCCTAACTTTAATGATGAACTAATCCAAGCATGGCTCTCCATTCATATTTATAAGTGATAAGCTAACATTTAACAAATGTTCCGTCATAAGTTATTTATAAATTATTAGTTAATGATGAACTAATCATTTACAAAACATGACAATATTTTTTATAACTTATTAATAAGTGGTATGTTAACAATTTAGAAATTAGCTGCAAGTTCTTATAAATAAATAATTGAAGTATTGATGTATTTATGTTTAAAACCTTTTTTAGTATCATCTCAATAAACAATGTAACCATCGATTAACCTCTTGAACAAATTATAAACATTTATTTATGTATCCTTAAATTGTAAGCGGGTCTGTGTTCAAAAGCACAAACATGCAGGATGCTAAAACAGTATTTTCAACAACAACAAAAAAAGTTTTCAGGGATGCAGGAATGTATCAACCAATAATCAGTATCAGCCAATAAAGGAAATTATTTTCTGTATTGGCCATCTGTTGATTGTTTAAAATCAGACGATGATCAGGTATGATTATATCCTGTCCATCAAAAGGGGGCAAAAAAATGTGTCAGACTGCAACTCATATTGTGTGTGAAGAGAATGTCTTGTGTTAAATTTAGGGCTGTCAAAAATATTCATTTAAAAAAGCAACATTAAAGCAGGCTCTATTTGACAATCACCTGTAGCCAGGTCCATGGTTTTTCTCTAGACTAAACATTTTTTAGTCACCTCCCATCTAATAAATTGTGAAGAGCTTTCAAATTCTATTTATTTTATTGGAAAATTCAAACAATAAATAGCATTCAGTTCAAGCGGCAGCACGAGTCTTGCTGAGTTATAGCATGAAAATACATGCATGAACATCAATAGGTATGTTTAAATATACAGTGCAACTTCTATCATCATTAGGGCTGGGTAAAAAAATATTGATTTCTCGATTTTAATTGATTGTCATTTTTTACGAAACGATATTGATTCTTAAATCCCAAGAATATCGATCCTTTTTTCAGTTGATAAAGGAACGGGATATTGTAGCGCACCTTGCATCCAATAAATCACAATAATCTTTGTGCTTTGTTACTATTAAGAAACAAAGTCTCAGATTTCAAGTTTTGGCGCTCTGGTGCAGCTCACGTGAACTCATGCACTTTAATACCAGTTACAGCATGAAATAAACATAAATGAGCATCTGAAAGTGTGTTAAAAGATAGAGTACATCATCTTACTGAAATCCATATGTCACATGAAATCAAAAAATTTGCATTTTAATAAATATATGCACAATATTAGATAGGTTATTCATGATAATTTGTAATGTTCTTCAATATTTAACTAATGTATAATTAATTTAAATAATGTTTATGTTATTTAATTTCAAAACGAAATTGGAGTAGAAATATGATTATGTAATTGAAGTTAATATTAAAACTTTTTTACTTAAAAAAACAAACAAAATTGAGTGTAATTTAAGTGTTTGTATACGAATGCATTACTTTTTACCTTCAATATTATAGTAGGCTAAAGTAGTAACTAGTGTTGTCAAAAATATCGATATTTCGATATGTATCGATACTGGAATATCTGAAACGATGCGATTCTCAGTTTTTACAGTATCGATACCAGCTGCGCTCTCCTCTCCGACCGAAAGCGAGTTGACACACACCGGTATATTCTCACTCAGCCCGGTTAACCTCTGAGCATGAACGCATGAATCTCTCTCGCGCGGATGACCTGAAAACACCAATAAACAAGTAAGCTGCATTTCAGCAATCTCCATTTGAGGTGTTCTGCTTAAAGTGTCATTCAGTCTACAGTTTAGACGTTTCTTTTCTCGTCAACGATATTACATGTTTATATAACGTTAGTCACAATGTAGGCTACGCAGTGACTGTGATGTACTCTGAAATACAAGCATGCAAAAACATCAAGGCCTACTTCAGTTCTCAAATATATAAATATATAACATATTTTAGCCTTGTCAAATCAGTCGTTTTAACTTGGTGGAAAAGGTAACGTTTGCTAGAAGGATCGGGTGAACGATCTGTAAGCAGCGTATCTACGGTTGTATTTTGTTATACAAAATAATATTAACCTTTGTCATTAGACACTATTTAGTTTTGTATGGTACTTGGAGATTCCTATTACTGTACTAGTATCTTGCGTTATCTAAACAATGCGGTCTCTCTAAGAAACTTTTAATTTAATCAAAACATTTTTTAAACAGTCAATAAGTGGATAAAATCCCTACTTTTTACTGCTTACCGCTACTTACTGCTTGCAGGAATACAGTTGCCCCTTTCTTCAGTTTAAGACGGTGAGCGAAGCTTGCTTGAAATGGGCCGAACAAACCAACGATTTTGAATTAAATTGTTGTGGTATCCGATTATAATAAACCTCAACCATGTTGACATATGAAAAGTCCTCACGTCTCCTGCACAGCCTGGAACATGACATGTGTGTCCATGAGAGCCGTTTTCGCTATCCTCAAGTGTCGCTTGTTTATCTGCAGTCCCGATGATACGGCTCCATCAGTTCCGCCTGACAATGAACATGTTTGGACAGATACAAATGTTGTGGGCGTACATATAAATGATCCCCAACGCTTGCGTCATGGTTGGCCTTATGTTGAGAAGCACTTATTTTTCCGTGGTGTTTTTCATTCACGAGATTTACATAAGTAGGAGGTAATGGTGTTTGAGACTCACAGTATGAGATGTCCATGTACTGAACTCTTATTATTTCACTATGGCAAGGTGAATTTAATTTTTCATCCTAGGGCACCTTTAAAATAGACAAAGAAAGCAAAAAAATATAATTATTACTTGAATAAAGTAATACAGTAGCTTTCAATCAATGTATATTGTTTATTGACGACTATATAGTTTTAATTGTAGCTTACATTTATTAATTCAATTTCATACTTAAATGCTGCTGTATATCTCTGAGCTGCCACTGTAAATCTATATATTTATTTATTTTATATTATACAATACACTAGGAATGTGTAAAAGGTTTTTTTTAAGTAAAGTTTTAAGTTTAAGTAAGGTTTTTCAAGTCTTTTAAGTAAAATAAAGAAAAGATGTAAGAAGTACATCTCGTAAATAAAGAAAAGAAGAGGTATGTATTGAACCGTGGACTAACTGTATTGTTGCATCCCTAGTTTAAACAAAACACTATAACTGGATTTTCATGTGAAAATGACAAGCTTTCTCTCTGGTGACATATGTCAGACTTCTCCAATCATTTAGTCCGCTTAAACTCAGCACTTGCAAGCTCACGTTTGTCTGCCTCCACTTTTGGTTACAACACCCACATCTCAAAATCCAATCAACAACCAATGGATTGAACCAAGTTCCCACCTTACATTTGATCTTTTTTTTGACGATCAGTTACACTTGGATGTCCAGAATTCCCTTTCATGGCTACGCATTCTCACTTATAGTCATGAATGGCCGCTCACACTGGGAGCAATTAAATTGCTAGACATCAGTGAGTCGCTACTGCTGGTTTACAGTCGCCGTTCATACTCATGCACGCTTGCATAAAATGTAACTCTACAACTTTTTGCATGGCTAACGGTCATAATCTTTTATTATTATGCTGAATCAATTACTTCCTGTTTGTTTTTACACTGCAGATCACTGTTAATGTGAACACCTGTTCATCAGCATATTTACATCTAATGAACAGTAAAAGTGAATTTAAATAATAGGGCTTTCCAAACTGTGCTTAACCCCAGGTTATCATCTTTCTAAACTTATCTGGAGTAAAAGTGCATTTCACACTTGTAATGTAGAAGCAGTAGCATTGCTTTTTACCCGGGGTTAACATAGTTTTTGCAGTGTTATCCTCCATTGCGATGCCAAAACTTCTACACTGTGAAGCAATGCAGTGTTAGAATGTTACGGCTAGATGCTTTGCAATAGAAAACCAAACGTGTGCCTCATATTCACTTGCTTTGGACGATCGTGGAAACACTGTGTGTGGTATACAGTAGGTTCAGCGTTGGAGGAGAAAAATATCAAATGGCGACGAAGAGGAGATCATTTCATTCTTACCTTTATAGTCCAAAAAATGAATTCAGGATAAACTTGATAATACAGGGCAATATATATTGAAATCATTGGGGTGTTGAAATCAATCGTTGCATTGATGCATCGCGATGTGGAAGAAATCTGCATCAATAACGTCATAGACCATAATCGATAGCCTACTGATGTTTCTCTGACATCATTTGTCACATATGCGCAAGTGTAAAATGGCACAGGGAGGTGAAATACAAAAGCGAGTGATAAAATGCACCTACAATTTTAACATTTACAGTGTGTGAATGCATGCACGTGAGTGTGCGTGCAAGTGTGTGAGCGTTATTGTAACCTAACTACACTACTTGACAGTTTCATGCATTTTTAGTATTCAATATTGTTTCTTAGACTTAAATGGCCCTGTCATCTGCAATGTTCAGACTTAAGTTGTGTTTGATGTATGCTATATTCTGAAAGTGTAAAATGAAGTAAGTTCATAAATTTGTCTGCTTTTATTCACTGACAAAAATGCAGCCATGTGCAATCATTTTGAAAATTGAGGACACAAGTAATCGCTGACATGATACTCGTAATCGACTTGAATCATGAGACCAGTGACGATTCACACCAATTATGAATACCCAGAATTAATTGTTAACCCCGTTAAAATTATGAGCAATGTGAAAGATTAATTATTTGGTTTTACCCTGGGGTTACTTACTATCAAGTGTGAAAATCCCCAATAAGACCTAGTAACGTTAATAAAGACACAAGTTAAGAAAGCAATGTTTATAAGGCTTGCCATACTTCAGATCGTTCATGTAGGTCGTATTAAAGCAAATCCGACACAGTTTTGTCGAGTGGATGGACGATCTGTACAGTATTGCAGCGTTTCGCTTTCAGGTACAGCCGGGGTGCTCTGTGTGTGCGTGCGTGTGTGTGTGTCCCTGCACAACTGTCGAACACCGAATCAAGAACTCCACAAAGCACCATGTCGACGATATCCTCTGATTATTTAAGCCATCGTGCTTGTTTTATAACTAATTTGACCCCTTATCTGAACTGTGCTCGGTTTGCATCTCGGTGCAAAATGTCGATCTGGGCTCTGACAAGACAGACAGCCGAGAGTCCATCTTGCTTTGGGGAAGATGAAGTATAAATCTCACTCCTGTCAAACTCCGCCAGGGCATTTTCAGAGAGAGATACCCCTCCACAAGCTTTCATTACTTAAACTAGGGGTTTTCAGGGCAGACTTTTCAGATGAGACGGTTTTGTGCTCGGGTTTCTCGCTCCGTTTAGTCAGATAGAATAAAAGTAGCTGGCTAGCCTGCTAGCCCCTGTGATGCGAGATTGCTCTAGCTCGCCTGAACGTGTCATTAGCAGACCCATATAATAATCGTACGGTCGGTCGTACATGTTAAATCGTCGTGAATTTCACAGAAACCCTGATGTTCGGTGAGAGCAGGTGTCACACTCGCATATCACAAAAGTTGTTTATGCAGAAGCACAACAAACTGGCACGTATTTCGCACGGTCTAAGCGAGAGCTCCCGATCAATCGGAACTCGGGCTTTTCAAAAACAAAATATGTTCAAGTTTTCAGTCATCACGGCATATGTGAAAGCAAACTTACCCCTGAAATCCGGTCGAAACGCCAGGGCCTTCTCATTCCAGCCTCAAACTTATTGACACATCAGAACAGTTCTGCACTGGCCGTCCGTACAGTAGCCCCACAGACACTTATATTTTTTACCGGATGCTTGGAAGGGAGCAACACCGCAGCGTGAAGTCGACAAAACTACATCACAATCGCGCCGATCACTCCGAAAACGAATAACGGTGGGGACCCAGTCACTTGGTGTTGGTACTTTCGTTTCAGGACAACAATTTTCTCGGTTTGTTTTCTCTCCTCCCCCTCCGTGCGTTCAAGTGTTCCCACTGACTGCTCTGTTATGAAGCCCGTGTGCACAGTGTGTGTGGATGTTCACAGCGCTGGACTCACTGGCCTACCGTGTCACATCATCATCATCCTCATCATCATCATTCAGTCGGTGTCCTGTCAGAAAATCCAGTCTAGTGCGAAATCTGATTATATTATATCTGGGTTCTAGCTGGTTGCATTACCTCCTAATGACCTGGTAGATGGTTTGCTCCTTGTCCATGATAGTTTGCAAGCTTTGACCAGCTAATGACCGGTCATTAGCTGGTCAAAGCTTGCAAACTATCTTGTCCAGCCAGAAACCAGCTACCATCTAATTAGTTTGTGAACAGTGTGTGGCTGGACTATATCACCATCATCATCATCATCATCATCATCGTCTTCATCATCATAATAAGCTGGTTGAGCAGTTAGGTTTCATAAACCAGTTTGACCACCTCACATGACTAGCTTGTAGCTGGTTTATTGCTGGTCTACCAGCTTGTTTACCATCTTAAACCAGCTACCAACCAGTGACCATACCAAAACACATCTAGTTAGTCTGTGAACAGTGTGTGGCTAGACTATCATCATCATAATTAGCTAGTTGACCAGTCACAAGGTTCCATAAACCAGCTTGACCACCTCACATAACTAGCCAGTGGCTGGTTTGTTGCTGGTCTAGCTTATTTACCATCTTAAAACCAGCCACAACCAGCAACCATACCAAAACACATCTAGTTTGTTTGTGAACAGTGAAGATAGCATCATCATAATCAGCAGATGGTTGAACAGTTACAAGGTTGATCACCTCACATCTCTAGCCGGTAGTTGGTTTGTTGCTGGTCTGCCAGCTTATTTACCATCTTAAACCAAAAAACAAACCAAAACACATCTAGTTAACTTGTGAACCGTGATGACTATATCATCATCATAAGCTGGTTGACCAGTTGCTGGTAGCTGCTAATTTACCATCTAAGCCCAGAAACCATACCAAAACACAAAAACTAGCTTCACCACCTCATATGACCAGCTGGTAGCTGGTTTGTTGCTGGCCAACCAGCTTAATGTCTATCTTAGACCATGTTACAAAAACATGGTTGACCATTTTAAGTTGGTATGAATGACATATAGCTGGTTTGTTGCTGGTCAGCTAGAAACCAGTAAAACGCTTTAAACACATTGTAGTAGATTAGTTGATTTGGTACATTCTAGTGCACAACATGACTACCCGTCACATCATAATTGTGTTTTATATATATGTGTGTGTGTGTGTGTATATATAAAATAATATATATATAATTATTTTGTTTTTTGCCACTAAGGGTTGACAAATCACCGTTTTTTGTTGTAGTTGTTGTTTTTTGCTTGTTAAAGAGCTTAATGACCATCTTAGATTAGCTAAAATGTTGCAAAAATCTACCTGACCACCAGCTGCCATTACTGGTTTGTTGCTGGTCTACCAGCTTAATGACCATCTTAGACCAGCTACAAATGTTGAAAGAACATGCTTGACTACCTTAAGCTGATATGACTGACTGATGGCTGGTTTGTTGCTGGTGAACCATCTTAGACCAGCTACCTTGTTACAAAACACACTTCTCATTTTGAACTGGAGGGTTTAGAGTCAAACCATTCTGCCTAAACTTCTGTGCTGCATTTAAGTTGATTCACTGCACCTACTTCTAGAGGATGACACCACCATGCTGGGAATGCTTTTCTGATTCAGATCCACTATCTCTCTAGAGCTTCCTGGATGTTGTATATTAGTGTCAGATCGACGTTACGCTGGTGAAATAAAGTCTAACAGTGCATGTGCGTCGCCACTTACCTGCAACAGGCCACCAAAGTGACTTAACAGCTTCGTTGTCCACCTCTCGCACCCCTTCGATGGTGTCTTTCTCTGTTCACTTTTTTGTGTGTGCAACATACAGTCTACTGTACATGCAGTGAGTGAAAATATAGTTTTCATGTAAGGACAGTTATGATTGGCCGGGCGCTTGAGTGACAGCCCAAGACAACCACTCAGAGTGCGCGAAACATTTCGGCACGGTTCCGAGATAGAGAGATTAAAACCACATCTTCATAATGTCCTAGACATTAACATAACACACAAGACACACAAGAGTTACAGAAGAAGTGTGCATTGTCATTCATTAGATCAACAGGGGGTGTGAATTTATCGATATAGAGACGCCATCAAGAAAAAAAGAGAGCGAGTGACATACGCTTCACACTAAACAGTCCCCGAGTGCAAAACACACATTAGTGAACAACATGGATGTATTTGCCCTGTATTCACTCTTTACATACGACTATTGAATGCTCAGTGTGGTTAAGAGACGATGAACCATGCATGTGAACATTCGTGTCACAGCCTCGATCGTTCTCACACACACTGGTCCACGGTTTTCCTGTCGCGTTGCCCTCTTTATGAGAGTTTTTCTTGATACTGATCTACGTGCTAACACGAAAGTGGACATCGCATTATCACCTCTACATATCGCTTTGGTCATACACGAGCTGTAATAAAACAAGCTATTTATGTTCACGTTGATATTGATGAATGATGATGAGGATCGAGGAAGAGGAAGAGGGGGGGTCAACAGAGGCAGAATCGTACCTGAGCGACGAGATGTTTTTATAACTGTTAAGTTCACGCTTTTCTGCCAATCTTTCGTGCAATATGACATTAAACTTTATTTTCGCTGGGGGAAAAAACTAACAAAAACAACATACCAGCCTAAACTGGTTTGCTGGTTTTAGCTTTTCTCCCAGGCTGGTTAAGTTAGTCAGCGTGCGTGCTTGGCCAAGCTATTGTAAACCAGCTAAGACCAGCAAATCACCTAGTAGGCTAGCTAAACGTTTTACTTTTTGTAGTAGCCTATAGCCTAAATGTGTGCACTCCTATCTTTTGTAGTGAGCTACCTTGAAAATGTTCTACAAGATACATTTGACAAATTTATAGATTATTGCTATTTTCTCTGACGGACTATGAAAAGTTATAATGCTTAGTAAAGAATGTGATGGTTACTTGACTATAGCTTACTTAAATTTAATGTAACTGAATCACTGAGTTTGTCACTTAGCCTGTTTATCATATTTTTATGAGTTATGCAGCAAAACCACATGAATGTGAAACGTGATATTCCATAAGAAACCATGTGATTATTAATTACTGCTTAATGAAAGTGGATTGACTGTAACAAAACTACCACTCAAGAATCAGCCTCTGTAAGTTAATCTAATGGGCCAATCATTAACCTCCTGGTCAGATAAGTTTGATGAGACATTCTGTTCCCACAAAAGTTGTATTTTGATTAATCACATTAAAACAGCATGAGGCTTTTTGTAAAATGGAGCCGTTGAGAGATTGAAAGAGAGAGTGAGTTGAGGAAAATCACATTAATGACTGATCAGATTATTGCTTTCAAAAGAAGTGTTTTAGAAATAAATCAAGGTGTTTGCTTTGGTCTTTATTAACCCTTCCCATCTTTCAGAGTCCTGAGAGTGATAATAAGGGCTTCAGAATTCCATTGTCCCCTTTCTGTAAACGGCTCCTTTGTGTACAGTCCCTCTCTTTTGAGAGGGAATTATATCCTGTTGTTTAAGACTCTAAAACGTATTAAATGCTGCGTGTATTGTAAAATTAATTTGCATATCTTTTTGTTCAGTTTTGGAAAACCTGGAAGTTTCAGTGAATTTTAAAATTATGAATATAAGCCTACACCGATCAGGCGTAATATTATTAAATAAGAGATTAACACTGATCATCTCTTCATCATAATGTGTGGGATATATTAGGCAGCAAGTGAAAAAAAAATCCTCAAAGTTTCCTGAAGCAGGAAAAATGGGCAAGCGTAAGGATTTGAGCGAGTTTAACAAGGGCCAAATTGTGATGGCTAGACGACTAAATCAGACCATCTCCAAAACTGCAGCTCTTGTGGGGTGTTCCCGGTCTGCAGTGGTCAGTATCTATCAAAAGTGCTCCAAGGAAGGAACAGTGGTGAACCATCCACAGGGTCACGGAGGGCGAGGGCTCATTGATGCACGTGTGGAGCAAAGGCTGACCCGTGTGGTCCGATCAAACAGACGAGCTACTGGAGCTCAAATTGTTCAAGAAGTTAATGCTGGTTCTGATAGAAAAGTGTCAGAATACACAGTGCATTGCAGTTTGTTGTGTAAGGGCTGTATAGCCGCAGACCAGTCAGAGTGCCCTTGCAGACCCCTGTCCACTGCCGAAAGCGCCAACAGTGGCACATGAGCATCAGAACTGGACCACAGAGCAAAGGAAGAAGGTGGCCTGGTCTGATTAATCATTTTTTTATTTTACATCACGTGGATGGTTGGGTGCTGAATCAGTCTTATCCTATGAATCAGTCAAAGCAGTTCACAGCTCATCAGTCTGAATCCAAATGTTTTTAAAAATCCTAATGATCATAGAAAGGTCACGGAAAACTCATTCAAATTAAAAAAAGTGGAAGTAGCAAGACAGGCTTTCGTAACATGTGTGTTGCAGCATTAATGTTTCTTTTATAGTGGCCATAAATCATTAATTTTAAACATCACATAAAGCTCAGGTATGGTTTGATTGTGTAGATCAACAGACAAACCTGCACTTTCTCTACAATCCAAAATCATCTATATTACATATAAATAATATAATATACAGAGATTGCTAATGGGAAACATCACAGAACAAATATGAAACTACAAATGTAAATATCACACCCCATCTAATACGTTGATCTGTTGGGGCGATTCCATCAAATACGTGATGAAAAAAAGTATTTGAACACCCTGCTATTTTGCAAGTTCTCGCGCTTGGTCTGAAATTGTCATCGTAGGTGCATGTCCACTGTAAGAGACATAATCAAAAATAAATAAATAAATAAATAAATAAATCACAATATATGATTTTTAAACTATTTATTTGTATGATACAGCTGCAAATAAGTATTTGAACACCTGTCTATCAGCTAGAATTCTGTCCCGTAAAGACCTGTTAGTCCGCCTTTAAAATGTCCCCCTCCACTCCATTTATTATCCTAAATTAGATGCACCTGTTTGAGGTTGTTAGCTGCATAAAGACACCTGTCCACCCCATACAATCAGTAAGAATCCAACTACTAGCATGGCCAAGACCAAAGAGCTGTCCAAAGACACTAGACAAAATTGTACACCTCCTCAAGGCTGGACAGGACTACGGGGAAATTGTCAAGCAGCTTAGTGAAAAAAGGTCCACTGTTGGAGCAATCATTAGTCTCCCTCAGACTGGGGCTCCATGCAAGATCTCACCTCGAGAGGGTCTCAATGATCCTAAGAAAGGTGAGAAATCAGCCCAGAACTACACGGGAGGAGCTGGTCAATGACCTGAAAAGAGCTGGGACCACCTTTTCCAAGGTTACTGTTGGTAATACAATAAGACGTCATGGTTTGAAATCATGCATGGCACGGAAGGTTTCCCTGCTTAAACCAGCACATGTCCAGGCCCATCTTAAGTTTGCCAATGACCATTTGGATGATCCAGAGGAGTCATGGGAGAAAGTCATGTGGTCAGATGAGACCAAAATAGAACTTTTTGGTCATAATTCCACTAAACGTGTTTGGAGGAAGAAGAATGATGAGTACCATCCCAAGAACACCATCCCTACTGTGAAGCATGGGGGTGGTAGCATCATGCTTTGGGGTTGTTTTTCTGCACATGAGACAGGTCAACTGCACTGTATTAAGGAGAGGATGACCGGGGCAATGTATTGCGAGATTTTGGGGAATAACCTCCTTCCCTCAGAGAATTGAAGATGGGTCGGGGGTGGGTCTTCCAACACGACAATGACCCGAAGCGCACAGCCAGAATAACCAAGGAGTGGCTCTGTTAGAAGCATATCAAGGTTCTGGCGTGGCTCTTTGGAGGGAGCTCAAACTCTGTGTTTCTCAGCGACAGGCCAGAAACCTAACTGATCTAGAGAAGATCTGTGTGGAGGAGTGGGTCAAAATCCCTCCTGCAGTGTGTGCATACATAGGCTACTGTACCAAATATTAACAGTGATTTCTCAGGTGTTCAAATACTTATTTGCAGCTATATCATACAAATAAATTGTTAAAAAATCATACATTGTGATTTCTGGATTTTTTTCTGGACCCCTCAATGATTTCTAAGTGGGAGAACTGCAAAATTGCAGTGTGTTGAAATACTAATTTTCCTCACTGTACAAATGAAGTTTGTGACAGAGTTCCACACAATCTGTTTACTTTCTCAAACAATAATTAAATAAAACAATTACAAGTAGGAATGAATTTTATTAAACCACACCCTAAGTTGCTGTTTCTGTATAAAGAGAAATCTTCCTGTTTGAAACTGCACAGAGTGGCCAAATCCATCCTCAAAGCACATGCTATACATTCAGACTCACTTTTGACTCTTTTACTGAGATACTATACACACTGTAAAAAAAATTCAGGTCTCCAATTGAACATTTTCAAGTGACCGAATTAAATTTCTGCGATTTAAATTGCATCAATTCACAGAATTTCAATTCGGCCAACTGAAAAATTTAGATGTGATCAGTCACTAGAAAAATTTCAATTGGAGCCATTTTTTTTACAGTGCACTACAGCAATACTGTACGTGCATACACAGTCAAACCAAAACTTGTTCATACACCAGGTATAATTTTTTACTAATGTGTGCAGGACACTATAGTTAATTTATGTAAGTGAAAATAGCAAAATAACTGTGACATATTATACCCAAAAAAATCTTTATACAGTGAAATATACCAGTCAAATTGATAAAAAAAAAAATGTGGGAGCAAAATTATTCAGACACTTTGACCTGACAAAGGTGTCTTTTCATTAATTGCTAATGTGACCTTTCACACCACAGACTGAACAAAATTAAGCATTTCTTGGTCATTTATTGACCTAAATTGGTATTATCAAACTAACAGCTGATTGGTTGATTGTAATCCATTACATCCCTTTCTATCAACGTTATCTGACATTATCAAGATGAATTTATTCTGACACAGTTTAACTCTGAGTTCTTGTTATATTTTATTACCATTTTCGAAACTATAGCGAATAAACTGATGTGAGAAAATGTTGAAAATGTCTGAATTAATTTTGCTTTGACTGTATTAAATACAGGAGGGGTGTAACCGCAATTGAAAAACCCACTAATGTAGATTATATCAAGTGTGAGGTCAATTTCTTTAAATTAAATTCTTGATACATATTACAGTGATTACTGAAGTATGTACTGATCCTCTCATGCCATAATACGCCATGCTATCCATTAATTGAATTATTATTCATAATAATAATTCTCATCCTGCAACATCTCTCTATTAATTTAATTCCAAGTTTAGCTTAATAAAGGTCAATAAATAGGCCTCTATTGAAAATTATAAAGTGAGTTGTCAGATTTCAGTTTTCATATTCATACAGAAGACAGTATGCTGTGATTTAGTAGATAAGAATTATCATTTTACTTGAAAGAAAATTGTAAGTGTCTCCTGTATATCATCCACAGGTGAAGGGTCACTGGGATTTTGCCAAGTAAGATATTTTCTTGGGTCAACATATCTGGCTGACAATGTAAGTCCTTACGGTAGGGTGACCATATTTTAATTACAGAAAACCAGGACACTCGGCCCGTCATTGAGATACTCAGATGACACTGAAAGTTTACTCAAATATGTATTCACTGTAAAACATTTCAAGCCTCTCCGATCAATAATCCTAGTGACGGATCACATAAAAAAAATTCAGTTGGTCGAATTGAAATTCTGTGAATTGATGCAATTTAATTCACAGAAAATTAATTCGGCCAACTGAAAAATTTAGATTTGATCAGTCACTTGAAAATTTTCAATTGGAGACATGAATTTTTTCCCCCACTGTCCTGCAGAGTTGAGCTCCAACCCTAATCAAACTCACCTGAACCAGTCAATCAATGGGCGCGTCTCAATCATCTCACTAGTTAGGGCACTGATCAGGGAGTCAGCCCATTGACTTATGTCCGAATCAGTGCCCTGAATAGTGGACTAGTGAGATGATTGAGACACGCCCAATGTCATCAGGATTACTAGAAGGCTACAGACAGGTGAGTTTGATCAGGATTGAAGCTAAACCTGCAGGACAGTGGCCCTCCAGGACAAAGACGTTGATACAGGAACATGATGCATTTGGTGAAGTCACATTCACCAAAGGGGGTGAACATAGGAGGGTAAATTGCCATTTAGGTTTAATGTTATTAATTGCGTGCCTTTTTGCAAGCTGCTGAATTAAATAAAAGTTTCAGTAGCTGCCCTTACTTTTCTCCTGACAAGCCATTTTAGAATGGTCACACTGTGGCACCGTTCCTCAAGCAGGTTTTAAGGATTACTTCTAGTGATATTTGACCCAGATAAGGAAATTCAGATAATCCGGTGACTTCTGGAGCATCTGTAGATCAATGGCAAAGAGGCGTACGAGTTGTCCTGCCCTTTGGCCCCTGAAGATAAGTGGAAGAGAATCCATCTATCTCACGGTAAGGCATGCCTGATGGCCTCAGTATATTTGCTTGCTGATATCTGGTCTCATTACTGAGTCTGATGTATTGTGCACGTTGATATTTGCCATTGGTGTCGTTTCTGCGGTACATTAGCACTCTCTAGTGAGCGTTAAAATAACAGCTTCTGTTTGTACCGCGGCACCTGCTGCCCTCTGTCGGTCACCTGCTACAGTACAGCATCCTTACAGGTATGGGACATGATCAAGTGTGTTTTTAAATATGAATTTAATTGTCATAAGGAAAATGTATATATCATAACCCAAAAAATAATAATGATCAGAAATGTAAAAATACATTTAAAAAAAGTAGAAAAAAATTGATAAAGAAAATAGTTGCTCTAGATTCAGAAGTTTTTATGAGAAAATAGAGATGGAAAATAGCTACATGAGAGGAGTATAAGAATACTTAATTCATTTAAGAAGCGTGAGTGTTACAGGATTCAAATGGATTCAGTTAATGCTTGATTGTGATTGGCTGGCTGGGCATTTCTAGGTTAGTGCTGTAGGGGAGAGCTGTCTCACTGTGAGAGAGAGAGACAGGCAGAATATAGTCAGCATCAGTCCAGTGGAGCTTGAGATGTGTAGTTTGCTTTATTAAAGTTCTAGAACTCGTTTTATGTCCCTTTTAATGGGAGATAAAGGTGTTTTGGATGATTTGGCCCCTTCCTACTGTGCGGCCCTCTCGTTCTCTGGATGGGTCGAGCAGCGGTTGGCAAGACACAGGGGGTTGCGCTGCTTATTAGCATAAAAAGAGGGATTACTCAGTAATTGTCCCAGCTGTGAAGGCCGTCTAATTTAGCACTTGGGATTGGAGATCTGGTCCTCAAGTGTGTGATTGGGTTTATGATGCTAGTTAATGACTGTAGTGTGTGGGTCTTGTGCAGATAAACACCATTGCTTACAGCAGGGGGCAGCTGGCATTTATGACAGGGAAGAAGAGAGGGGAGAGCTAGTGGGCAGAGAGATTTGAAATGGAGATGTGTGTGTGTGAGCGCGCGCGGGCCTCTCTTTCTGCTCCCCTGGCGTCCCGTTTATCTCACACTAACGAGCTTCAGAGCCATTGAAGTAGACACAGTCCCTCTTTACTTACTGGTAGGCCTCCATCCCTCCAACTAGTGTGACGATCTGTCAGTTAAACATAACACGACCAGGTATTAGCATGCTGTTGCTTTTCAGTGTTGCCAACTAAATAATTCCTAAATATTTCAGCAAAAACATGAAATAATTTTTTTCTGCACTTTTTTTTTTTTTTGTATTTTTTTTTTTTTGCATACTTTTCATATTAATTTTATAAAATTCAATTTAACGCAACGGTTATTTCCGGTCCTAGAATTTGATTGGTTTGAGAGGCATTTGTCAGACTAATATTTATGACTAAAATCATAAATGAACCATTCATTCATCCAAGATTAAAAAGTTTAGTGTGCACTTACACAACATCGATATGCTTAAAATGGAGAAGTTTTTACTAGTTTTTTGCATACAGACTACTGTTAAAACGATCCCTGTTTATACGGATCCACGAAAATAGCTAAAAACGCTGTATTCTGCTGCCAGCTGAACACCATAGACTGAAAGCATGTGCATGACATCATCGTTTTCACTGATTCGTGTTTTTGTTGTTTAGACTGAGACCGTTTTCAAAAACTTGCACTTTGAAACCTATTTTCAAAAAGCACACAATTTAAACATTTTGGTTGAAAATGGTGTCATTTAAACAGCCCCTAATTATTCATTTTAAGCATTTGGCATTTATACAAAGAAACTTACACTGAATTTAAGTTACACATTTTCTATTGAAAGCAAAACAGAGTGGTTAGCTGGGTAGGGCCGAGAGCTGTGGGAACGAAGCGGGGCCGGAGGCGCGATTGTTAATGGATTACAATCGCACCACACCAGTCTCGAGGAATGTTTATATGGGACAGTGGTTTGTGAGGGGCTGCCTCTTTACTTTTAGTTACAAACAAATTGTCTTAATAAATCAAGTCCTTAGATTTTACCAAGACAAATATTATGTGCAATAGCTGATCATGCATGTTTTCAGATTGAATTAATATTTATTTTTATAGAGAGGTGTTCTAATGTATTTGCCATCAAACTGCAATGAATTTGGAGTACTGTACACCCAATATAGGGTGGCTATACATCCAGATTTTGGCTGGACAGTCTGGATTTTAAGCTCCCTGTCCAGCATCCGGTGCACCCTGAATCGGCCTAAAAACCCCCCACTCTAGAATCTTTTTTGGGACGCAGCAGCATCTAATGCCGTAAGATCTGTGGTCAAACAAATGATTGGCTGAAAGTGGTGTCAAATAAATATCTGATATATCATTGGTTAAAAACGTAAACAAGCCTCTGCGACGTGCTAGCTATGCCATACCATAACGTTAACAAGCCGAAATGTCAACATTTCAGTTCTTAACAAAGAAGTTCACCCTCTGCCAAGGCGGGTTCATCTCAGTGGACAGACGTCACAATGTCTTGAATAAATACAAATACTGTGAACAAACACTTTTTTGCCTCTTCTATTACACATGTCTTCATCAAGATATATCGTAGATCAAATTGTCTGGCAATGGATGGAGGCTATTTCAGAATCACTGTCAGATGTCACTATCATATCAGATACCATCGATATGATGAACAAAATTGTATTGTAGTTGTGAGTGTACCAGAGTCCTATGCAATTAATCTTGCCTCACTAAATGCAGCAAAGTTTTCTCCTTTTTGGAGTTATGAAAATGGCCACCCTAAACCATTCTGATTTTGGTCATATTCCCAGAGGTACTGCTGTTACATAAAACCCACAATGCTCACTGACACTATTTTGTAAGCAGACTGTTTTTGTCAAAGTGTGACTTTACGTATTGATCTGAACAGAACAATCACAAATGCAGGACTGAATGTCCAGGCCATTTGGATGTCAACAGGCCTTGAGTCATTAAAATTATTTTTAAAAAAATGCTGTGTCCCAAGTTGCATACTGTATAGTAGATACTACATTTGGTATTAAATTTACTTTGCAATCATTGAAAAAGTATGACTCTTTATATAGTATGAATGTATGTGGTTTGAATGAAATTTGGACGTTTTTAGATTCTAGTGGAATAGTAAAGTGTCTATCAAATGCGCACTTCAGATTCTCACTACAAGTAGTAGCTCATCTGGGTCTGAAAACTTACAAATGTTGCCTTGGGATTATGTCTTCCAAGGTAGGAAGGCATCAAGGCACCATATTCATCCAAATCCATTGCCAGTTTCACCACTTCTTTTATCCGGAGATACCATCATCCTACATCTAAATCGATTTTTGGAAGGCATAATAAATGTATCCTTCACTGCCTTTGATATCCCACAATTCTGTGCATTCCATTCTGTAAGAGAGTTAAAAAAGATTAAAAAAAAATAAAGATGGCATTTGAAAGGGGATGTTAGTGGTCCGTTTGTATGTAAATTAATGTTTTTTTGACACATTTTTTCCACTAATGTAATTTCTTGCGAGAACTTATAATTGCATTAATTATCCTGCTGAATAATCCAGCATTGCTGGTCACCATAATAAGGTATGTTTTGCATGCTGGGACCATGAGATGCTGGTTTGCAGGTCCTCATCATGGGGTACTGGTTGCTTGTTTGCTGGTATCCAGAATGTGATGTTGCTGGATTTCTGGTTCTCAATATGGGATGCTGGTTTGCTGGTCCACAACATTGGTGACTGGTTTGTTGGTCCTCAATATGGCATGCTGGTTTGCAGGTCCACAACATTGGTGACTGGTTTGTTGGTCCTCAATATGGCATGCTGGTTTGCAGGTCCACAACATGGGTGGCTGGTTTGCTGGTCCACAACATTGGTGACTGGTTTGTTGGTCCTCAACATGGGTGAATGCTTTGCTGGTCCACAACATGCGTGACTGGTCTGCTGGTCCACAACATGGGTGACTGGTTTGCTGGTCCTCAATATGAGATGCTGGTTTACTGGTCCACAACATGGGTGACTGGTTTGTTGGTCCACATCATGGCATGCTGGTTTACTGGTCCTCAACATGGGTGACTCGTTTGCTGGTCCTCAATATGAGATGCTGGTTTGCTGGTCCTCAATATGGGATGCATGCTGGTTTGCTGGTCCACAACATGGGTGACTGGTTTGCTGGTCCTCAACATGGGTGACTGGTTTGCTGGTCCTCAATATGTGATGCATGCTGGTTTGCTGGTCCACAACATGGGTGGCTGGCTTGCTGGTCCACAACATGGGTGGCTGGTTTGCTGGTCCACAACATGGGCGGCTGGTTTGCTGGTCCACAACATGGGCGACTGGTTTGCTGGTCCACAACATGGGCGACTGGTTTGCTGGTCCACAACATGGGCGACTGGTTTGCTGGTCCACAACATGGGCGACTGGTTTGCTGGTCCACAACATGGGCGACTGGTTTGCTGGTCCACAACATTGCTGATCCACAACATGGGTGACTGGTTTGCTGGTCCACAACATGGGTGACTGGTTTGCTGGTCCTCAATATGGGTGACTGGTTTGTTGGTCCACAACATGGCATGCTGGTTTACTGGTCCTCAACATGGGTGACTGGTTTGCTGGTCCTCAACATGGGTGACTGGTTTGCTGGTCCTCAATATGAGATGCATGCTGGTTTGCTGGTCCACTACATGGGTGGCTGGTTTGCTGGTCCACAACATGGGTGACTGGTTTGCTGGTCCACAACATGGGTGACTGGTTTGCTGGTCCTCAACATGGGTGACTGGTTTGCTGGTCCTCAATATGAGATGCATGCTGGTTTGCTGGTCCACAACATGGGTGGCTGGTTTGCTGGTCCACAACATGGGTGGCTGGTTTGCTGGTCCACAACATGGGTGGCTGGTTTGCTGGTCCACAACATGGGTGGCTGGTTTGCTGGTCCACAACATGGGTGGCTGGTTTGCTGGTCCACAACATGGGTGGCTGGTTTGCTGGTCCACAACATGGGTGGCTGGTTTGCTGGTCCACAACATGGGTGGCTGGTTTGCTGGTCCACAACATGGGTGGCTGGTTTGCTGGTCCACAACATGGGTGGCTGGTTTGCTGGTCCACAACATGGGTGACTGGTTTGCTGGTCCACAACATGGGTGAATGCTTTGCTGGTCCACAACATGGGTGAATGCTTTGCTGGTCCACAACATGCGTGACTGGTTTGCTGGTCCTCAATATGAGATGCTGGTTTACTGGTCCACAACATGGGTGACTGGTTTGTTGGTCCACATCATGGCATGCTGGTTTACTGGTCCTCAACATGGGTGACTCGTTTGCTGGTCCTCAATATGAGATGCTGGTTTGCTGGTCCTCAATATGGGATGCATGCTGGTTTGCTGGTCCACAACATGGGTGACTGGTTTGCTGGTCCTCAACATGGGTGACTGGTTTGCTGGTCCTCAATATGTGATGCATGCTGGTTTGCTGGTCCACAACATGGGTGGCTGGCTTGCTGGTCCACAACATGGGTGGCTGGTTTGCTGGTCCACAACATGGGCGGCTGGTTTGCTGGTCCACAACATGGGCGGCTGGTTTGCTGGTCCACAACATGGGCGACTGGTTTGCTGGTCCACAACATGGGCGACTGGTTTGCTGGTCCACAACATGGGCGACTGGTTTGCTGGTCCACAACATGGGCGACTGGTTTGCTGGTCCACAACATGGGCGACTGGTTTGCTGGTCCACAACATGGGCGACTGGTTTGCTGGTCCACAACATTGCTGATCCACAACATGGGTGACTGGTTTGCTGGTCCACAACATGGGTGACTGGTTTGCTGGTCCTCAATATGGGTGACTGGTTTGTTGGTCCACAACATGGCATGCTGATTTACTGGTCCTCAACATGGGTGACTGGTTTGCTGGTCCTCAACATGGGTGACTGGTTTGCTGGTCCTCAATATGAGATGCATGCTGGTTTGCTGGTCCACAACATGGGTGGCTGGTTTGCTGGTCCACAACATGGGTGACTGGTTTGCTGGTCCACAACATGGGTGACTGGTTTGCTGGTCCTCAACATGGGTGACTGGTTTGCTGGTCCTCAATATGAGATGCATGCTGGTTTGCTGGTCCACAACATGGGTGGCTGGTTTGCTGGTCCACAACATGGGTGGCTGGTTTGCTGGTCCACAACATGGGTGGCTGGTTTGCTGGTCCACAACATGGGTGGCTGGTTTGCTGGTCCACAACATGGGTGGCTGGTTTGCTGGTCCACAACATGGGTGACTGGTTTGCTGGTCCACAACATGGGTGACTGGTTTGCTGGTCCACAACATGGGTGACTGGTTTGCTGGTCCACAACATGGGTGACTGGTTTGCTGGTCCTCAACATGGGTGACTGGTTTGCTGGTCCTCAATATGAGATGCATGCTGGTTTGCTGGTCCACAACATGGGTGGCTGGTTTGCTGGTCCACAACATGGGTGACTGGTTTGCTGGTCCACAACATGGGTGACTGGTTTGCTGGTCCTCAACATGGGTGACTGGTTTGCTGGTCCTCAATATGAGATGCATGCTGGTTTGCTGGTCCACAACATGGGTGGCTGGTTTGCTGGTCCACAACATGGGCGGCTGATTTGCTGGTCCACAACATGGGCGACTGGTTTGCTGGTCCTCAATATGAGATGCATGCTGGTTTGCTGGTCCACAACATGGGTGGCTGGTTTGCTGGTCCACAACATGGGTGGCTGGTTTGCTGGTCCACAACATGGGCGGCTGGTTTGCTGGTCCTCAATATGGGTGACTGGTTTGCTGGTCCATAACATGGGTGACTGGTTTGCTGGTCCTCAATATGGGTGACTGGTTTGCTGGTCCACAACATGGGTGACTGGTTTGCTGGTCCATAACATGGGTGACTGGTTTGCTGGTCCACAACATGGGTGACTGGTTTGCTGGTCCACAACATGGGTGACTGGTTTGCTGGTCCACAACATGGGTGACTGGTTTGCTGGTCCTCAATATGGGTGACTGGTTTGCTGGTCCACAACATGGGTGACTGGTTTGCTGGTCCTCAATATGGGTGACTGGTTTGCTGGTCCTCAATATGGGTGACTGGTTTGCTGGTCCACAACATGGGTGACTGGTTTGCTGGTCCTCAATATGGGTGACTGGTTTGCTGGTCCTCAATATGGGTGACTGGTTTGCTGGTCCTCAATATGGGTGACTGGTTTGCTGGTCCTCAATATGGGATGCATGCTGGTTTGCTGGTCCTCAATATGGGATGCATGCTGGTTTGCTGGTCCTCAATATGCACTGTAAAAAAAAAAAAAACAATTGCTCCAATTAAATATTTTTTAGTGACTGATCACGTCTAAATTTTTCAGTTAGCCGAACTTAAATTCTGTGAATTAATACATTTTTCAGTTGGCCAAATTGAAATTCTGTGAATTGATGCAATTTAAATGACAGGAATTCAATTTGGCTAACTGAAAAATTTAGATGTGATCAGTCACTAGAACATTTTCAATTGGATAATTTTTTTTTTTTTTTACAGTGTGGGATGCATGCTGGTTTGCTGGTCCTCAATATGGGATGCATGCTGGTTTGCTGGTCCACAACATGGGTGACTGGTTTGCTGGTCCTCAACATGGGTGACTGGTTTGCTGGTCCTCGATATGAGATGCTAGTTGCTGGTCCCCAGAATGAGATGCGGATTGCTGGTCCTTAACATGGAATGCTGGTCACTGGATTTCTGGTACACTGAATGGGGTGCTGGTTGCTGGATTAAAATTACTTTCTTGGTGTGTTTATAGTAAACAATTGTCCTAACTGTAATAAACGATTTAATAAAGGAAAACACATTGCAGTTTGCATGTTTATTGGCAGAGCAAAATCCTCATTATTAAACATTAATTGCCCAGTTTTCACATGTCCCCAATAAATAGAGTAAAACTTAGCAGTGTAGTTAAAATAGATTCACTCTACAAGTGATGATTGACCATTAGTGACGATCACCTGTAGTTAACAAGCAGAATCACTGAAGATAAGAAACAAAAAAATAGAAGAGACAAGCAGCATAACAGCTACAACTGACTCACAGCCACACAGCCTTAGATGAAATCAACTACAAATAAAATCAATGATGAATGAATGAAGAACTGAATTAACCTTGCCATAGTGAAATAATAAGAGTTCAGTACATGGACATCACATACTGTGAGTCTCAAACACCATTGCCTCCTCCTTATGTAAATCTTGTGCATGAAAAACACCACGGAAAAATAAGTGCTTCTCAACATAAACCCAACTGTGACGCAAGCGTTGGGGATTATTTATATGTACGCCCACAAAATTTGCATATGTCGGCACATGTTCATTGTCACGCGGAACTGCAGCCGACTCATCAGGACTGCAGATAAACAAGACACTTGAGGATAGCGAAAATGGCAGCTCTAATGGACACACATGTCATGTTCCAGGCTGTGCAGGAGACGTGAGGACTTTTCTGCCCTTCCCACTGATAAACGTCAACAGTCATGGTTATTGTTTCTAATCGGATACCGCAACAATTTAATTCAAAAACGTTTGTTTGTTCGGCCCATTTCAAGCTAGCTTCGCTCAGCGTCTTAAACTGAAGAAAGTGGCAATTACAGCTGTATTCCTGCAAGCAGTAAGTAGCGATTTTATCCACTTTTTGACTGTTTAAACAATTTCTAATTAAATTGAAAGTTTCTTGGAGAGACAGCATTGTCTAGATAACGCAAGATACTAGTACAGTAACAATAGGAAACACCAAGTACCATACAAAACTAAATAGTGTCTAATGACAGGTTCATATTATTTTGTATTACAAAATACAACCGTAGATACGTTGCTTACAGATCGTTCACTCGATCCTTCTAGCAAACGTTACCTTTTCCACCATATAATGGGTCCTGCACACTGTGCGATTTTTCAAAATCCTTTGCGAATGTCCCTTGTCGGACTGTACGAACATGATCGCCATGTCACACTGTAAGATCTCAGTTGACATTAATGTCAGACTGCACGATAGTGAAGGCGCGCTAAAAACGGACGCGCACAAGAAAACTCACCCGGAGCTTTATATCATCAATGAATGACGCGTTCAGTGACAGTGAGCTGCATTACACGCGGGACTGAAATGCTGGCTACAAAGAAATCTCGAGCACTCGTTTTGGTCATAGTTTGTCTTGAAAAACGGAGATATTTGACTGTCGTCGTAGGAGAAGTCACACTGCAGGATTCTGTGCCAAATCTTCTGACACTGCCAGAATTTCGTCTGAAGCCGGGTGCACACTGTGCGATTTTTGGCCACGATTTGGCCGTCTGAGACAAATTTAGGAAATCCTAAAAGATTCCTCAGATCCTAGGCTAAAATCTGACGTCTTTGGTCGTTAGTTTGACATGTTCACCGGCCGCCGATTAATGAGCTCTGCGATCAAATTTTACCTCGCAGTGATTTTACACTCTTTTTTCGTCAACGATATTGCATGTTTATATAACATTATAATGTTATATAAACATGCAATATCGTTGACGAAAAAAGAGTGTAAAATCACTGGTTTTGTCTGAGGGAAGGAAGAGCGTTCGGGGTTGCGGTTGCCAGATATCAGCAATTTAAATCCCCCTAAAACAGCTTTTCTGTGAAAAGAACACAAACTATCCAGTGTTTTACCTAAACTTGTGCAATCTGGCAACCATATACACGCGAGCGCACTCTCTCGCGCGGATGATCTGAAAATGTCAATAAACAAGTTGCATTTTAGCAATCTCCATTTGAGGTGTTCTGCTTAGTGTCATTCAGTTGGTCTGTGAAACTGTATCTGGACAATTTTTGCCCTTAAATAACCCACATACCCTCTATGTAGATTTTAGAGAACAATTTAACATATTGTTTCAACATACTCATTCTAGGGCAACTTTAAACAACTACAAAAACATCACCATTTAATTTGAAGGGACAGCCATTTGTAGTTGTATCCGAAAACATAGTGGACATTATCAAGTGCACTCATTCAATCCCATTATGCACATCCATAACGAGTGTGCAACTGATGTACACTCAATGTTCAGAGAATAACCATAATGCACTGTTAGGGTTGTGCTAAATGAATTCCCGCGTCTCGCCTAAAGATGCCGCCTGCAGCAGAATCACCCATCCATCCATTTCCCAAACCGCTGGTCCAATGTGGGAACAGCATAATATCATAAAGTTATAAATTCCTTTTTACTTGTTTATTAAATAATCTCCATTATGATGATTAGTGCTCCCTTTAGGGACTTGGCCCTTGACTTTGGTTTAATGAATTCTCTTTCAGAATTGATTAAATTGCATGCTATCATGGTCTACAATATTTGATGCTCCTGACTGTAGTGTCACATTTTACTATGTACACTTTTTGGAATCCGTGACTAACAGCTGCGTTCTGACACGTGAGTTCCCAAATGAGCATGGACAACTTTTATTTTTGAACTTTCATTATCAAATTGCTATTAACTGACTAATAGAAAGAGCTCTTCTCATAATCTCTGTTATTGAACAAATGGCTTATGGTTATTCTGTTGTTTGTCATTTTTCTTTGATTTTATATCTCTAAATGTTTTTTTGTTTTTTTTGTTGTTGCAATGTACACAAGCTCTTTTTAACTCATTTGTGTACAGAACCTTTGAAGCAGGAGACAAATCCTTTGATATGTTTCACCAGTTTGAAATGTTACTTTGATATTCAAAACTTCAGATGACATTGATTAATAATATAAACATAACTAAAACGATTATATTTTTCAGTTCTATCTTCAACAAAGGGAGCAAAGTTATAGGCTACATTTCAATACAAAAATTATATATTATAATAAATCATATATTGTAATCTTATATTGTTATTTAAGGGATAGTTCACCCTAAAATTAAAATGACCCCATGTTTTACTCGCCCTCAAGTCATCCTAGTTTTATATGACTTTCTTCTTTCAGACGAATACAATCGGAGTTATATTAATAATGTCCTGGCTTTTCCAAGCTTTATAATGGCAGTGAATGGCTGTTTTTTTTATGTTTTGAAGACCATATAAGTGCATACTTTTGCAAGCATATTCTTCTTGGAGCATCGTACCACATAGACTACGCTAGAACGCCAGTCTCTGGTAAACATGCAATTAGCGGAAGTTAGAGTTTTTTTTTTTTTTTTTTTTTTTAGTTATATGGATATAACTCCGTATTCGTCTAAAATAAGAGTGTCACATTCACCTAAGATGTAAATCCTGGGCTATTATCATTTTTGGTTGAATAATCCCTTTCATTTAGCCTACATAGCCTAATTAATATGCTGCATATAGAAATATGCAATCAAAAACAATGCTTGTGTCCAAAACACTGCTTAAATACAGATAACTGACCTAGTCACACTCGACCCCAAAAGCTGGTGAACCAGCTTTACCAGATTTTGCTGACTATATGCTGGTCCAGGTAAACCAGCACTAACTTGCATTAAACAATGAATTGATACTGTTTTATGCTGGATTTTATGCTTTCAGCAAGGTAAATATTTGCTTTATCACCAAAGCTCGCTCTGTTTTGCTGTAGATCATTAAACCATACTCTGTCTGAGAAGCCAGTCTGAGGTACCTTCATGTGCAAATGATTTTTGGACACATAGGCCTAATGCCGCCTTCACGTGCTGTCGGAAATTTGATAATTCCCACTTCTGAAGTCGTAATTACGAGTTCATGCCATTACAATTTTGAAATGTGAGAGCGTTGGCGTTCAGGTGCAATTTTTACCTAGGAAACTCGCATTTACGATAATTCCGACAGCACGTGAATGCAGCATAATACTGACATAATGTTTTTTGCCTACTAAATGGAAGCAGGCATATTCAGACACCGGAATGAAATCATTTGAATCAGTTCATTCAGCAGATTCATAAAGAAGTTAAAACGCTACTAGTCTGTTGCTCATAACAAGACTGTTGTTTAGTTCACAGGGGTTCAAATGAAAACCCATACTCTACAGATTTATTTCCAGTAAAGACGGTTTTTGCAGTTATGTTTATGTCCAGCAGGTGGTAGCAAGCTATATTTTATCTTTTACCCTAAGCTTGAGGCGTCCATGGAGATGACAGATTTATATGTACAAACTGAAATGCTTACTGTAGAGTTTGCATAAATTTCAAAAGGAAAGATCAAACATAACATTTTCCCATTATGATCCAGCTAAGACCTATCTGTACAAAAATAACTCTTTGCTTGAATCTTTAAACAGTCCCGTTCTAGAACTCTGTTGTGTGTGTGCATCAGTAACAGATCTAGCATCAATGACAGAAGATCAACCCTGTGACATTTAGATCAGACGGACTGACACGACCAGATCTCTCAAATCTCTCTTTGCTTTCCTACAGAGACGGATCATCTGGCAGACAGTGTGCGGCAGGGAGAGCCTCAGGCCTGATGGAAATGGGGAGATAATGTGCTTCACATCAGATCTCCTGCAAAGGAAGCACTGCATCACAGCGATTTGATTAGGCCTTTCCCAAACAATCCTATTGATCAGAGTCATTATCTTTTCTCAGATTTATGTTAACCAACAGGAAGCCATTATGTTGGGTCCACAAAATACGTCGAAGGGGACTCAGCACAGTATCATATCCCATTTCTAATGATGATGAATAGTAAGAGACTAAATATAAGATGCTGAGGGGGACGACATTTCTGTTCATTGATCAAAAGGTTCTGCCATATTTAAAGGGTGCAATATGATAATTAGATCCTGCGTTAATGCAAAACTGCTGTTTACATGCACATTCATGCACATTTAGCACTAGTCCATTCTCACATGATAAGTCCAGAATGATTTGTGAAGGATCATGTGAAAATTCTGCTTTGCCAATACAAAAATAAATTACATATTCAAATATTTAAATAGAATAGTTTATTAAATTGTAATACTATTTTACAATATTGCAGCATTGGTGACTTCTTGCAAAAACATGTGAAATGAAAATGTGTAAAACTCATTGAAATGCTTCTTGAGCAATCCAGACATTCTGAACTTGAGCTGATTTGATTTTGACGTGACGAGAAAGAAAGTGCCTCTAGCTGCCTATTTGAGTGATTTGTTTAATGTGACATCTCTTAGTGTAACATTACATCTCATTTTCACACCCTGATGAAGTCATTGACTATGCATAAAACTAGCGTTGCTGTCGAGATGTGAGACATTTTCGGATACCATGCCAGGAAGTGGCTTTGCTGAAAACATCAGTTTTTTTTTTACTTGTTTGAGTAATAACGTTAAAAGACAGACAAGCAAAACGGGGCGCATCCTACTGCTGAATAAATGCTTTTGGCATTTGGCCTCCGCAGGCAAACTGATCTCTTTCGTTTCCTCTCACATCAGAGATATGGACATGCAAGTCAGCATAATTTGATTTGGGCTGGGAGCCATTTCCTGTGGAAGTGGACACTGAAAGAGAGAGAGTCTGCACCCAAGTCTTCGTTGACAGAATTGAGCCTGACATTGTCATAGAGCCTCTTCTAACACTTGTAAAATGCTTCTTAGGTGTTTTGTTACCCATGCAGAAGTCTACAGCACATTTAACCAGCTGAAACATGGTGTGAATTGAATCGGAATGGTGCGTTCAAAAGTTTGGGGTCAGTAAGATCAGTTTTTTTTGTTGTTGAAAGAAGTCTCTTACAGTCATTAAGGCAGCATTTATTTAATCAAAAATACTGTAAAAATAGTAATTATTGTGAAATATATATATATATATATATATATATATATATATATATATATATATATATATATATATATATATATATATAGTAATCTATTTAAAGTGTATGCTATGTAACTAAACCAAACCAAAATGTGTTTTTGTCTTATTATAAGCGTATCCCTGGATCCCTGTGTCCATGCATCCTAAATAGTGTGTGAGATTAGAATAAGTGTGTCGTAAAGCATGGTATGTTGAAAAGAGTATGCCAGAAGTCTCCGGATGGTCTATTTCTGGTAGATTTTCTGGTAGAAGTGTGGATCATGCACACTAGGGCTGCGTTCCACTCCAAATTTGTATACCCTTCACTTGCTAACTTCCCTTCGTCCCCTTTCCTCCCTTACTCAGCACGGCCGATAACCACTACTGGCGGAACTCGTGCATTAAAAATTGCATACTTCCCTTCACCTACTTTAGTAGGTGAAAAACAGTATGTGACAAAAGAATTATGTCTAAATTCACAGTATTCATAAAAGAGCTAAAAGTACCTGGATAATCTACTTCTTCCGGTGAGATTTTGAAGTGTGCATAGGATGGACTCTTTATTATCCCATGAGGCCTTGGGAGAGGATTTAAATGTCGGTCATGACTCTGATAGGTCGTGATAATGACAACATGGCAAATGTAGTACGTCCTGATTGCACTCATACTACACACACACTCATAATACACATGCCAGCGGGGATTCCCCGAGAGGGAAGTGAGGGTTTGAGAAAGTTTGCAAGTGAGTGTCTAAAAGTGGAGTGGAACGCAGCCCAGAAAGGCTAATATTGCCCACAACCCACTCGCAACACGATGACAAAAACATGGCAGTTGTGCGACCGGCAGTGAAAGGTTTAGATTAAAGGGGGGGGTGAAATGCTGTTTCATGCATACTGAGCTTTTTACACTGTTAAAGACTTGGATTCCCATCCTGAACATAGACAAAGTTTCAAGAACTAATGTTGGACATTTGATGGAGTATTTCTGTGTCAAAAATACTCCTTCCGGTTTCTCACAAGTTTTGGAGAGTTTTTTTCGAGTATGGGTTGGGTTGGCTTGACTTCGATACAGCGGAAGGTCCTTGTATGGGCCGTACGGGCTCTTCTCCCGGTAGGGTGCGCGCGCGTGACTAGAGCGAGAGAGGAAATGCACACCCATAAACACTCTCTCAGGTGCAGATCCAGTCGTCCGTGAACACTTATGTCGTTATAGTCCGCGCCGCGCTCCACTTTATTCCTATGGGTGACGTCAAGCAACTTCAACGCTTCAGCACAGCATTCTGGGAAGGCAGCGCTGCATTTGAACCGATTTGAACGCAGAAATGACGGGAAGCTTCACAACATCGCTTCAGTCGCGTCGCAAAGTGGATTTCCACGGTCACTGCTGTTAGGACTTCACGAAATCATGCCAAAGAAGAGTGTTTTTGATGGAGTGGCCCCAGTGATAAAGGGTCGTTCCTGCTTTGGAAGCAGCCGGTGAGTTAAACTGCTTCAAATGTCTGTGCTGTCGGCTATCGTCGCGTGAGTAAACATCAGTAAACGACACGATCGCGTGCTTCATCATTCAAATGCGCTAACGGACTTCATTGTTGTTCTATGTATAACGTTACACTAGTCTGACGTGCAAAACCATTTTGCTTGCTACTGCTAAGGTTTAGTCGCATACAATAGTCCATAAACCGAATCATGTCCTGATACACTGCAAGTAAACACACATAAATGTTGACAGGCCACTAAATACAGTACATGAAAGACCAATGACTGCAGATAATGATACTGCATTTCTCTCCGATGTGGTAGGAAATGAAATGTGTAGGATTTTAACTGTGAGAAGATGATTGACAGGCCAGTTTACCATGACAGGATGTGATTAAGCGTGCCGCATACGTCATGAAAAGTGAAGCCAAAGTGTAGCTCATCGGCCCCGCCCCCTCCATGTATTCGAATGGGAATTGGGACAGGAGACAAACTAAACAATCAAATTACATTTCAAAAAATGTTTTCCCCAAAGAGTCATTTTAGGTAGTTTTTATCATGCTGATGTAAGTGCAAGTGTTCATTTTTTGTATGTTTGTGCTGGTTTAAGTTAAAACGGGGATGTGACATCATGATTGACAGCTGAGATTGACAGCTTCTCTGAGCGAAGTACTCACCAAGTTACCAAGTTACTTTTATCAGGATTTTCAGGAGGAGATTAAAGCTTCAACTTTTAGTTCTACATTTGCTTAAATTTGGATTTTTTTGGAATTCCATCTTTTTTTTTTTTTTTTTTTTTTTTTTTTTTTTTACAGTTTATTGATGTGATCATTTAAAACAAATGATTTTAAACAAAATAAAATAATTTAAATAAAATTAGAAATGAGAAAAACTGTTTCTTTGTTCTCAGGCTTTTGATTCCCACTGTATATAACAGACAATGGTCTTGTATGACTGACAGTGAAAGAAAGGAAATCTGTTATTGTAGAACGGTGTGAAAAGTCCAGGTCTGGTCAAAGGATCTGTGAAGTTCCGGGTTTAAAAGAAGGTCTGTATATGTTTGAGTCACTCGTTGCTCATTGCGGTCAACTTTGATGGCAGTCAGGAGTTGTGTGAGCTACACAGGAAATGCAGCAAAGAGGATCCTTTGTTGTGCTACACCAATAGGGCAGGCTGAGTCACGCTGAAGCGCTAAGAAGTCCCTCGGGACAAGCACACTCAGATGTTAGCGATGGTTTTGTGTGTCCAATGTCAGGTTGTAATCTGTGTGGGAATTTTTCTTTGACCCTGCTGCGTGGATAAAGTTAGCAGATGGGGGGAAAAGGCCCACCTCACATCCTTACACTCGAACAGTTTCTCACATTGGACCTCAGAATTTTAAACAATGACGAATACTATTTGTATACATAAATCTCAATAAATCATTTAACGTCCAGAATGTGCTTTGTTTCATGTGGGCTTTAAAGTTATAACAGGTATTTCCTTGTGTGTGTAGCCTATAATCGAGTAAACGCAGCCTAAGTTTGTGTTTGTTTAAATCTGCAGTCCGTAACAGTTTTTTTTGGTTAAAAATATCTCAAATCAATTTTTGAGCAAGGACACAACAATCCAGTATTCAAAAACTATTTTGCTTTTGACTCGGGGTGAATCTAAAGTTGTTGCTGATGATGTAATTTGGGCCTTTGTAAGAAAATACAGGTTAGAATCTACCATAGACAGTAAAAGAAATGGACAGAGCTATCCCATTGACGTCAACGGCGGAATGTGATGTCAGTATAGGAGCACTCACTTCCTGATGGCTGAGCGAACTGCGCAGGCTCAGACTGAGCTTGACGACGTAGATGTGACGTGAGCCTCCTGTCTGACAGCTGTAGGTCTTCTAGTAGATGTGGAAAGTGAAAGCTGAATCACATTGTTTAAATATTTTCTCCCGTTGCTTTTGGCTCACTATGGGCTTCTCCCCATTCTTCCCCCTTGACTTTATCAGACTTTATGTCTCCACGTCCCCCCGACTGTCTCATAGACAGTAAAAGATTGCCTGCGAGCGTCTCCTCAGGTCTATACGGTAATTTCTCAACTGTGCGACAGAGTCGCGTTGGTTATGACGCAATCGTTAGCCTATTTTTACAAAAACAGCTTCTGCGGGGCGATAGTGTAAGATACAAGGTAACTGTGCCTTTTATGCATTGCCGTGTTTCTTTAGAAATAAACAATGGACAAATGGAGTCTTTAAACGTCTCAGATGTAAAGTTATTCACTGTCAAAGTGACGCAAAAATGAATGGGAGTCAATGGGATGCTAACAGCAGGTGATGGCTTGGTTAGCAATGGCAGCCCCTAGGGGTGGAACGCTTTCCGAGTGCTAGATTAACCCCTTGGAATCTACAGGTTACGCTAATAAACACTAAATACACGTGCTAATGCTGTTAACATTAGCAATTTGAGAACAATAATAATAATTTAGAAGGTTTGACGTATTTTTATGATTATTCATATTGGTAGCGCAATCTATTTTAATATTTTGTTTCCAGAGGTGGCGGACATGTTACTTATGTTCAGATGACATTTTCTGGTGAAACTTCCTACTTAGATTATACTACAAAACCAATAACGGTTCCAAAAACGGAGGTAGCTTTCAGGGTATGTAAGTAGCATGGCAACTCACTCTCTGAACATAACCTGCTCCGGAGCAGGACTGCAGTACCTGTTTCGACCATTAGCTGTCAATCCTACATACAGCACCTTTAATGATGAAGGTGCACTGTTGGATTTTAGCAGTAAAATATCCAAAAACCACCAGGCCAGTGTTTTATATTTTGTACTGCTGAGTTCTTACAATATCCCAAATGTTTCCAACTATTTGTAAATTGTGAGAAAATTGCTATTTTAAGCAAGGAACCGGGATGTCTGAGGGAATTGCCGGTCAATTGTTTCTTATCTGCATTACCCTCGGTTTCCTCTTGGATGCATCTCTTTACTCTTAGCAGTGTGCAACAAGTGTCACAGCAGCCATTGAGCGAACACACATAGTAATTTCATATCATTTTAAACACACTGAAATGTATCTGATATGATAAACAGAGCAGTGTTACCTCATACTCATGACCGGAAAGTGGAAATGGCACAGCGACTGTGGCATAATAAAAGTCCCGCTGCTCGTGAGCCGTGTGTTGCTTAACAATCACTCCTGCGGCCTTGCTCAGCTCCCACAACACTCAGACCTGCTCTGCTTCACACTATAGTAACGTTAATAATCGCATCCATGAACATAATTTCTACCGGAGTCCTATCCTGATTTTTTTTTTTTTTTTTTTTGATGAGCTCAAACTTGGCATCAAACTAAGATTTTGTTTTGAATAGGCGCCCTCTAGTGGACGGAAAAGTTACAAAGTGTAGCTTTAATAAAATAAAATTAAAAGGTTCAAAAGAAAAAAAGGTTCATATTTAATTCAGTGGACCTATTAAACTGTCTACTGCAGTCAAATAGAAAAGGTAACACAAAACAGTAAATGATTCAAATGAATGAAAAATGAATCGAATCGAAAGGTACCAAAGATTCCAACCCCTATAAACATGTCAGTAAATGGACTAATGCAAGTTCCTAATGTAGCTTTTTCATTTACATCATTGTAACGGTTCCCAGTTCTTTTCAAATGACACATTAAAAAAAGACTCGTTTACTGAGAGAATCACTTAACGAGTGTGAAGGATTCACTGATGTGTATGATTCACTGCACTAACTCGCAAACAGGCAGCCTGTGAAGTGTAAGCCACACACCTCAATGAAGAGATGGATGAAAAGATAAGTGACTTACACCCAGCATAGCCCTTTGAAGTGCAGCAGAGAGGACAGCCCGGCACCTCGGTCTCCTGCCCAGCTGGGGAGAGTTAGTGTGTCCTGGGACGTTCAGAGGCACTGTGACACACACGGGGTGTCTGAGGCTGAACGGGGCTCCGACCAAAGCTAAAAACACTATTGATCTAACAAGCATGTCTGTTTCCTATCAAGCCTTTCTGTTTAGTGATTGAAAGAAAGAAGAGTGAATAGATGTCAAAAAGATAACTATCAGTATAATATACAATTTGCATATTCTCTGGGTGGTTGCTAGGGAATTGTAATGCAGTTCATTGTGGTCCCTCATGTCCCTTCATGTCCAAATGGTATATTGATCACTTAGAAAACCAATAGCACATTTCTCCTCAATGTAGCACGGAAGTATGGACTACAGCAGTAAGTGTTGGCATTGCGCTAATTACGATTGCCTATAGATGGCACTGTTGTAAAAGTGTAAACATACTTCAAATTACACACTGCGAAAATGAACATCTGATGGCACGTTGAAATCAAACTACATAAGTGTGTTAAGTATACCTTTCACAATATTCCTGATGTGCTTTTTTCTTTAAAAAGCTGTGCAGCCCACCATTGGTATGGTCCTCATTTCTAGCAGCTAGAAGTGTGAGAAAAGAAGAAGAAAGAAAAATGAAAGGCAGAAAGGGGTCAGGGCGAAACTGTCCTTTGTGATCAGATATCAGAGGGCTCTGTTATTACCCCTTCTCTCTTCAAGCCCGCGGGCTGCTTTCATCTTTACTGAGTGTCAGTAGTAAAAGCTGGAGGTCATCTGGAGCGCTATACCTGCGTTAGTCCGTGTGCTTCTGTGCTTTCTGCTTTACCGAGGTCAGCTCACAGCCATGTCAACACTGCCATTTAACAAAAGACCACTGACAGGAGATCAGACACTCACCCCAGAAAAGATCATTTACATGGTCCGGCGTGACATTTACACTGATGAAAAACACAGGGTGCTTCGAGTCACTTTTGATTAACATGATACCCAGATGGTCTTTTAGGACTCTTGTTAAGTGAACTGAGACGCTTTGTAGTGGCCTAACATAACGGGATGTTCTCGCAGGTAGCCTTAGCAAACGCCATCTTTCACTTGGTTGTTTTCTCTGCGGTTTTTCTGTAGGCCTACTCAGGATAGTGTCCATGACAGAATCTGAACTGAAGGCCACTGTTAAGTAGGACTATGTAGCTACTCGGTGGTGGAGACTTGATCAAAAAAAGTCACCTTGGATTAATCTGTCAAGTCACTTCGAATCACTCTGCATCCTACAGTTCAACCAGGGACTTATAAATGTCAGAAGGTGAGGTATCCATCATTGAGCGGTCTCAGAGTGTGAGCTGAGTTTGCTTGTGTTTCAGTTTTCTAATGTTAGTAAGTGGAAGTGAGAGTGGTGCTTAATCAGAACTGTAGAAGATCCAGATTTGTTAAGAAGATTGCTAAATTAGCTTTAGAGTGTGTGTGTGTGTGAACATGAATGATAGCTCATATATATATATATTTGCCATTTACAGTAAGGTACATGTTTTACTGTAGCTTTTTTTTTCTTCCTGTAAAAATTACAAATATTTTTTACTAGTGCACACCATCACTTTTTTTTGTCATGTTAGCAATTGCATTAAAGACACAATATGTAAGATTTTTGGATTAAAAATAGCCAAAGACCACTAGAACAATGTTATATATTTTGTTGACTTGTGTACGCCTACTTGCATTATCCTGAATGTTTAGACTGTTTATTTCTCTGAATTTAATCAATTTTAACAAGGCCACAGACCGTTTGTATCAATGACACCATACCTGAGTTACCCTCGATTTCCAGTTTGAAACACTAAAGACACTTAAAGCTACAATGTGTGATATTTTCCCCCATCTAGTGGTGAAAAGGTATATGACCATCCAGTGAATAATAGTTTCTGCTCCTCTCAATTTCGATTTCGTTTCAACTCCTACGGTGGCTGATTTAGTCATGGCTTCCAGTTCGAACTCTTCGGTGAGTGTTGCTTCAACTCAAGTGATGAGGTAATTTTTGAAAACTGAAGGAAAAACTATCCTCTAATAAAACTTCCAATATACACAAATAGGCTGAATTAATATTACCTGTCGAGAAGAAAGCAGGCAACGTCGGCGTTCTTTTTAAAATCGTTGCTCCTCATGAGCTCTTTCCATCTTGGAAAGGCCACTCCAATATTTACTTTTGTCTTGTTGATTTGCCCGTTGCGTTGCCGTCTTAATTCTCTTTTCCGCTTCCTTGGCGACTCTGATACATATTCCGCAATGTTACTAGGTCCTCGACCCGGGTCGAATTCGGTAATCAGTTCCGGGAAGTGGTTGCTTTCACACAGAAGGCGACCCGTTCTGGGAATATTACGGGTCCGACGTGCAGTGTGAAAGGGGCTTAAGAGTGATCCTCCATCATCATATAGCAGCCTCAAGCAATCCCCCTCTTCACATTCGACACGGTGCCAGTGTAAAAACGCGAAAAGCGAAGCTTGAATTTACTGGTATGTCCCTCTTTGGCTAATGTACTTTCAAGATGGAGGAGCAACATGGCGACCGCCATCCGAGCCCTCAACACAAATGTATTTTCAATGGTATATTATAAAATTACGAGAATGCATTATTACTTGAAAGAAGTGAATATACATTAATGAGCACATATATTTTTGAAAGAACTAAGTGATTTTAGCTAAGAATAAACTAAAAAAGTTACACAGTGTAGCTTTAAATATATATATGACAGGTGAGCAACTGTTTGGGTACATTCATCAACAGAAAACCAACACAGTTGCTGTTTTATTGTTTTAATCTCTTTTTCATGATTTAAAGTGAGTACCATTTTTTTCCATGCCTAAAATAACTATCTAGTTTACTGCAGCGGTGTGAACAAGTGTCTCATAACCGCAGAGCGAAAGCACAGAGTAGCATTATAACATAACTTTCAATACACTAAATGTATCTAATATGCTAAAACAGTGCTGTGTAACCCCACGAGCGGAAGAAGTGGAAGCGCTCATCTGCGCCTGTGGCAGAATAAAAGCTCTGCTGCTTTTGAGCCGTGTGTCGCTCTCGTTTCTCATTAGCAATCACTCCAGCGGCCTCATTCAGCCCCACCCTTTTTCTACTAAAGTAACATAATAAATCTTTAATACATTAGCTCATCCATGAATATGATTCCCATCAGATTCTTTTCCACCGGCTGTGGAGGTGAAGACAACTACTTCCATGATTCTGCGAAATCAAGGCGTCATCAAGCTACACCTTTGTTTTGAATAAGCCCTCTTTTTTTACGGTGAAAATTACATATTTAACTAAAGTTAAATTTTTAACCTTATTCTAAACAGTTTTCTTCTACAGAGTCATTTCAGTCAGATCTTACAAGGTCATAGTTTAAAGTAGAGATCTGCTGATATTCTGCATGAGCCTTGGAGTCCCTAATGACCTCATTAATGTAAAGTGTCTTCTCTCACAGGCCATAATTCTGCTGCTTCATGTCCTTGTCACACTCCACCATCATTTCGCCACCTTTCCGTTGAGAAGCAGAGAGCATCTCGTGCAAAAGAGAAGTGGGTTACGTTGTCTGCCTGTGGCAAGTGTTCTCACCCCATCAGGTTATAGGGAAGCTCTGTAGATCCAGTAAACGATAGTCTGTGGTTTACAGCTTTCCATTTTACAACACATTGTTGGAGCGAAATGGCCTTTCATTTGCCAAGTGGGAATCGCTTGCATATGGTTCTGGGATACTCCTCTGTTAGGAAGCACCTTTGAACAAAACGCTTGTAAAACATTAAAGGACTGTGTAGGACAATCTTGAAAGGTCTGGATTTAACTTTCACAGTTTGTCATAATTGCGTCGCATTACTCCTGTGCAAATGTAAATATTTCTTTTGTGTCATGAATTATTAGGCTTGCTAAAGTGTCTGAGCACACATAGTGAAAAAAAAGTCTGTCTGTCTGTCCGTCCATCCATTTTATCTAGCCTAGAAATCTAGACGCACCCTAGCGGCAGCAAATTTAATCTGCCCGCGAGTGTCGTCTAGCAACTCTCAATACCCTTCTGAGCTGTATTCGCCTAACGCTTGCTGGGCCAATCACATCGTGTATAGAGTTGGTGGGCGGGGCCATAATGACGATGGCCAAGTTGCGTTTGCGTGCTTCTAGTAAACACAGAAACTGGCGAACAGCGGCGGACTTTCGAATCAGCTTTAACTGCGACTCTGGAAGACTTGGAGTTAAGCTTTTCTCTGAGAAAAGAACAAAGAGCGGCACTGACGTCATTCTTAAAAAGGGAAGATGTGTTCGGAGTTTTGCTGACCGGATACGGCGAATGTTTAATCTATCAACAAGCTCTGTTTCACCTTCGTTTCTCTGGTTGGTTGTAGCGCTATCCTATCGCGTGCAGAGGGAGTTTGAAAGACGACCGTTTATCCCGCCCCTCGGATTGAGCCGTCAATGGTGAGTTTCCAGACCAAACATCTTGATGTGGGTCTGGCTTGTCAGGCTACATTTTATCACCACTAAGGACGAAATGTCAAATAATACCAATAATAATAATACAAATAATTCTATGTATTTATTTACAACAGCAATGATTATTATGATCTGCAGGAAGACAAAAAAGTGCCTTGACTTTTGCTATGAAATGTCAGATATGAATCTTAGTTTAGTTTGGAAAAACTGTTTGTCAGTCAAGATAATGTCAAAGAGATTTTGTGCATTATGCAGTACCCGTAATGAAACAGTAGTGGAAATTTGTCCAATTAGCGCTTTACATAACTGTGGCATAATATATAATACAACTATTTTATTTACCATTCATTGTGTAATTGCAAACTGTTCCACAAAATAAAGTTTGTTACGCCCATTAAGTTCACAGAAATCAGACTACGTAACATTTGACATTTAATTTGAATCATCTGCCTGCTTCAATTTTCATTGCTCTGTCCCTCAAATCTAACAAAGTGGCATTATCTCCAAGCTTAACTTTCATTTGAATCATAGAAGCCTCTTCTGTGGCCAAGAGCTATGAACAATTTACAGAGGAACAACATCACACCCATGAATCAAAGCTAATGAAATGTGTAGGTTTTGTTATGAGAGCCCCTTGGATACTTTACAGTCAAGAGTTTGTCATCGCCCAGAGTTCCCAAAAACTCTCTGCACACCAGATTTAATCCAAACAAAGCCCACATACTCTCAGCATGCCAAGATTGCTCTCGGCTGGAAAGGTGCTTATTCTCTCTAGTTATTCATGTTCTACATCAATCACATCGTCCCACTTGACTGTCACTGCTGTTGCCAAGAGACTCAGGGAATTCTTGTTCAGTCTGTGTCAAAGGTAACTTTTGGGTTCAATGTGTAGACTTCAGGGAGTTCTTTCTGTGGATACAGTAGCTGTTAAGAACAGAAGAATGAGCGGCTTTGGTAGCACTTGGATATTGAAGAGTAAATCAACATGTGTGGATCAGGGACGGATTATGATGTTGGCATGCCCTGGGCACGGATGGTGCCCATTACATGACGCGTTCTTGCTTTCATAACAGACAAACTGCACAAGAACTGAACTGAAGGTATTTTTATAGCTGCTTTAAATTGCAAACGCCGTTGCAAATGTAACACTCATGATGTTTGTCCAGTGCGATGTGGTGTGACGGGCAAAGATGTTCATCTAGCTACACTACTGTTTAAAAGTTTGGGGTTGTGACATTTAAAAATATATATATTTTTGAAAGAAGACTCTTATTTTGCTCACCAAGTTGAACCTTTTTTAATCTGTTGAACACAAAATAATATATTTTGAGAAATGTTGGTTAGTAATAGTAACCAGACTGGTGATGGCACCCATTGACTTCAATAGTATTTTTCCCCCCACAATAGAAGTCAATAGGGCCCATCAACTGTCTGCTTACTAACATTCTATAAAATATCATCTTTTGTGTTCAACAGAAGAAAATCATACAGGTTTGGAACAACTTGAAAGTGAGTAAATCATGAAAATGTTCTTTTGGGGGTGAAATATCCCTTTAAAAACTCATAATATTTTCAGTATATGGCTGATAACCATTCTATACTATTTTATCTAAATAAATGAAAAATGGATGCCATCCTTTTAAAATCTGAAAGTGAATTTACGCATCAAAAAGCTAATCATTACATTTAATAGTGTTTTAGGGGAAATATGCGCATCTAATACTGACAAATAAAATGTTTAAATCTCAAGAGTTTTGTTACTGATATATTGTGCATCACTAATAATTAACAAATCCAATGTTTCAAGTCTCAGTAGTTCAGTAGAACAGGACTCCCTAAAAATCCCTTACAATGCTCACTATGCTCCCTTATGGAAGTTCTGAAGCACGAAACTTAAATAAAGTGAGCCAACACCACACATACCGATACGCAGACAGTAGATGTTTTTAAAAATACAAACCATTGTTTTATTACATACAGCGCTAGATCTTCTTGTGCATCTTGTGCAATGATGAGGTTGCCACATTGCCAGAAATAATGTGTACACTCTAAAAAATGCTGGGTTAAAAACAACCCAAGTTGGGTTGAAAATGCACAGACCCAACAATTGAGTTGTTTTAACCCAATGGTTGAGTTGTTTTAACCCAGTGGTTGAGCTGTTTTAACCCAGTGGTTGGGTAAAATGTTGCTTAAGACAACCCAATTGCTGGGTAAGAACAACTCAACCATTGGGTTAAAACAACCCAATTGTTGGGTCGGTGCATTTTCAACCCAACTTGGGTTGTTTTTAACCCAGCATTTTTTAGAGTGTAGTGAGCCAGCATCCTGTATCTTCGTTATAAAGTAGCTGAGTGTGTGTACACAATGATTCTTAAGCTCAGGATCTAGGGAGCTGATTGAGACACACCCATAAAGTTCAACATAAACTAACATCTATTTTTTAAAATGCTACATTTCTAGTAAATATGAAGGTACTCATCAGGGCCCCCTGCTGGTCTGGTGCCCTGCTGGTCTGTGGGTTAATCCATCTGTGATTTGGATATGTGTAGGTGGAGAGAGACAGAATATTTGAGATCTGAGGCATGGAGAAAGAGCTTTCCTCAGATGAAGCAGTCATCCTACATTTATCCTCTGCCGTTTCCACAAACGTGGAAGTGTGGCAGGCGAGATAACATGGCTAATGCGCACACATGTGACCCACATAATTTTGGTGTAATTCAGTATAGTAATCACTCTTTAAATATACTTGAATAAACTATAATTTTGTCAATGACAGGCTGGATAGAACGCTTGGCCTCCACAACAACATTATTATCTTTGACAGTTTCAATCTATAGTATTAATATCCCATCTCTGCCAGCTAGCTGTGGGATTTCTGCATTTCCCATGCTGAGGTTTGAACTTTATCCTTGATGTTCAAAGAGTTTTCTTTAACTCTCTAGCTGTCACAAATCTTTCAGGCGCTATGTGCGGTATGAAGGCTAAAAGGTAAAGCTAGCATGGCTGTGAAAGATATTGCAGTGGTTTTGAAGAGGAGTTGAAAATTACATGGGTTACTATGTAATTTGAACACAAGGAGACATTTGTCCATTCGTTTTCCTGTGGGTTGAACGTCGCTGCTTTGTACACACCTGTGGCTCTGTGGGGAGGCCTGTTGAGTGGGCTCTGTTTTAAAGGAAATAGGTCCAATATGCTTGTCGTTCAACCTAGCCTATGCACTTACCTCAGCTTGACCAAAAGAATGTCAACTGAAGTGCCTATTTATATAACTAGAACAATCAAACCCTGTCACATCGTGGTACAACACACACTGCCTCAGTTTGCATGCTTCCGTTTCAACCGTTCGCTTTGTGTTGTGTGAATGAAAATCTTCTGGCAAATTCAATAAGCATGACTATTTCTAAAACAGAGAGAAATTTCAAGGTCCACATTCATCTTCCTTTTTCTTTGAAAAAGCAGTTTGTGCGCATCCATGCCTTCAGTTCTTCCCTCCTTCACATATTTAATATGTATACAGTTATTTTTGTGTGTGGTTATTTCAATAGGTTTCATCTGTTGTTTTAGGGAATTGTAGTATGTTCAAATCATTGGGGCCTGCTCAACGTGTAGGCAGTTCTCATAATTTCCTCATTTTTTTCCAATGGATTACTGACTCTGCTTAGTCATTCTTGTTCACAAAATATTTTAAATTTTAAATTAAACTTTACATATTGTTGATGTAAAAATAAAGCTATTTTAAAAAATATACACTATATTGCCAAAAATATTGGGACACCGATTCAAATCATTGAATTTAGGTGTTCGCTCTCAGGAGCTCACACTGCAAAAAAAAATGCTTTTCTTATTTAGTATTTTTTTGTTTGTTTCCAGTCCAAATATCTAAATATTCTTAAATCAAGTTGCATTTACTATATAAGTAAAATTTCATACAATATTTTTTCTTGTTTTCTGGGGAAAAACAAGCAAAAGTATCTGCCAATGGGGTGAGAAAAAAAAAAATCTTATTTCTGTTTGGGACAGAAACAAGAAACAAGATTTCAATCAGAAACGAGATTCTTTTTCTTACCCCACTGACAGATAATTTTGCATGTTCTAAGCAAAAACTCACATCATTTTGATTTTATTTTAAACAAAACAAGAACAAATATCTTATGTCATTTTACTGGTAAATGCATCTTGATTTAAGAATTGTTAGATATTTAGAGAAACAAGACAAAAGTACAAAGTAATAAGAGCATCTTTTGCAGTGCAGTGAAGTGTGGTACCGTGATAGGTTGCCATCTGTGCAGTCCATTTGTGAAATTTCCTCACTATTAAATATTCAGTCAATTATTAATGGTATTAAAACAAAGTGTAAGCAATTGGGAACAATAGCAACTCAGCCACAAAGTGGGAGGCAACTTAAATCACAGAGCAGGGTCAGTGAATGATAAGGCACACATTGTGCAGAAGTCGCTAACTTTCTGCAGAGTCAACAGCTACAGACCTCCAAACTTTGTGTGGCCTTCTGATTAGCTCAAGAGCAGTGCGTAGAGAGCTTCATGGAATAGGTTTCCATGGCCGAGCAGTTCAATGCCAAACGAGGGTAAAGCACGCTGTCACTGGACTCTTGAGCAATGGAGACACGTTCTCTGGAGTGACCAATCATGCTTATCTATCTGAAAATCTGACAGATGAGTCTGGGTTTGCCGGTTGCCAGGAGAACGGTACTTGCCTGACTGCATTGTGCCAAGTATAAAGTTTAGTGGAGGGGGCATTATGGGGTGGATTTGTTTTTCAGGGGTTGGGATTGGCTCCTTAGTTCCAGTGACTGGTACTCTTAATGCTTCAGCAAGAAGATATTTTGAACAAGACCAAGATATTTTGGACAATTTCATGCTCTCAACTTGGGAACAATTTGTAGATGGCCCCTTCCTGTTCCAACATGACTGTGCACAAGTGCACAAATCAAGATCCAAAAGATTGAGCAAGTTTGGTGTGGAGGAACTTCACTGGGCTGCACAGAGTCCAGACGTCAACCCTACAGAACACCTTTGGGATGAATTAGAGCGGAGACTGTGGCCTTCTCGTCCATGATCAGTGTCTGACCTCACAAATGTGTTTGGTCAAAAATGTTTGGCCTAAAGCTTGTGGAAAGTCTTCCCAGAAGAGAAGAGTTGAAACTGTTATAGCTGAAAAGGCTGTGCCAACTCTATATTAAACCCTACAGATTAAGAATGGGATGTCATTAAAATTCATGTGCATGTAAAGGCAGGTGTCCCAAAACTTTTGGCAATATAGTGTAGGTTCACAAAACAAAAGATATTCAAGTTTGTAAGTGAAAAGAATGGACCAGTTATTATTGTTAAATACAACTAATAAAATAGTTTTCCTTAATTAGTATAATTAAGTAAAAGTATATTTTCCTTAATTTTCCTATATTAGTATTAAAAATATTACCAGTCAACATAAACAAATAATATTTGTAAGCTCCTCTTTCCCCTATCCCTCATAATGCCCCCTTTGAATCTGTGGCTTATATTGTCTAAATGAAGTCCAGGATGCTTCCCATTAGGCGCTCCTTATATGTGGCTATATATTGTGTCATACATGTGGGCCGTTGCGGTGAATCTGATTAGACTCTGTCATGGTGGTCTGGGTAAGATGGTTATAAGTCACACGTCTACACTTAATTTCAACTGAAAGCAGCAGGAAGAATTGTTCTGTTATTTGGCTGTACGTGTAAAGACCACACAGTGACTGAAACAAAACACAATGCACCTTTATCTGTCCGGCACAGGCAGCATGATCCCAGTCTGCACAAGCAGTGACCTGAACTCAAAATGTGCAGTGCACATTATATGGTTCATAGTATACACATTTAGATCGGTAAGCTAAATTTTTTATATATTTTGTGATATTTAAGGTTCTATCTGACATTTTTTGTCATTGTTACAGTATAATATATATATATAGTATACTGTGTAATATTAATTAACAAGATGTACTTAGGTTTAGGGTAGGATTAGTGTTTGGTTGAGGATTAGTTGCATGTAATTATGCATAATTTACTGATATAACTATGGTAAACATGTAACATGCTTCATCATGTATATTTGAAATAAATAATGGATTATTAAAATACTAAATTCTTTTAAATATAACTGTATATTTTAGACAAAATTAACTGTTGGATTTTTTTGTGAATTATTTTGGTATGTTCAACTCAAAACATCAAGTAAATGATATTTAGAGATTTTATTAAGTCAATTATTACTGTGATATTTACTGAGCCACTGAATCATTTTTTAGAGTGTATACTCGGTGTTAGAAGTTATTCAGAAATATTAGATCTTCCCTACAAAAACCCACATACAAACGGATATTTTGTGATGTGTGCTTATTAGAGTTGTTAGCTTAGCAACATGCTAACATAACTCTGTTAGATTCAAGTGAAATCAAGTTTATAGCCCCATCTTTCTTAAATACAAAAACAATATTGTTGAACTTAAGGCTTTACGTAGTTTGAACTTAACTAGTCCTTTAACTAGTGCCAATTTCTTGAACACATTCCCGATTTATTCCAGTCCAATCTGGAATTGGTAAAAGTGGAGTTGTGTGTCCCGTGTCAGACTGCGAGGGTGTCACATTTCACAACAGTGGATCCAGAGCTCTGTGTTTGGGAATGGAGTGCTGCTTCCTTTTAAGGTCGATGGTGCAACAGCAGGCCCTCCTCCTCCTCGCAGATGCCATTTCCTGAGTGTTCGCATTCTTCTGGCTCTTGCGTCTCTGTGATTTAAGGAGAAGAGTGGGATAAATATTACGCTAGTGATGTAAGGGCAGCCCACGCATCCTAACAACGTCATTGCCACTTCCTGTCATGGTCAAAAGCTCGGCTTGGATACTCAGGAGAAAAAAATCTGAAGGTCAGATTGCAAGGAAAGAGTTTTGGTTAGTGTGTCACCATGTCTGACTTTTTGTATAAATAAAGATTTTACAGGCTAAAGCCATAAGAGAACGTTTAAAGGTGAATTTTTGTTTAATTTTATATAATCACAAAAATAATGATTGCCATAAGCCCCGTCCCAAACACGACATTAAACTTTGTACAATGTTTACACTTACTAGCATTTTAAAATTAAAAACATACTCTTTTATGGTCAGTTTTCTTCTTTCAGGTCACCTACTGTCATTGCGAAGCAACGTTTTGTTAAAAAACAGGTTTGTTAAAGTCAAACTCCCTGAATATGCTTACTTCCCTACGCCACTATATACACTCTAAGATTCAAAAGCTGGTAAATATAGCACAGAACACATATTGGGTTAACTTTACCCAGCAGAATGGGTTGTTTTTTAACCCAGCATAATTAGTTGATTGAATTTTACTATAGCTTCTTCCTTTTTTTATTTACTTACATGAATTAATTAATGTTTACAGATGAACTTAAATCCTCTAATAAAATCCTCCATAGTAAAATGATTTCTTTATTTTCTATTATATATTACAGCATTCTGTCGACAAGTCTCTGTCCTGTTTCTACCAAGCGGTGCTGGATCTCATGCGGGAGCTTGCATCATGTTCGGCGGGAGAACTTCTGACTCCAGGTTGCCAGCCTGCGTTTCACTTCTTGCCGAAATATACCGTGCATAACCTGTCCATGAACAATCAGCGAACAGCTCTGAGAACATATTTTAACATCATACATATTTATATTCTGTATCTTTTTGAATAAAATCATAAAACAGACCGAAAAGTCATATTTCACACTCATCGTGCCCCTGTACATAAAATAAAATGTACACAAGCCTGTATTTTACAGACATGCACCAATTTGACGGAGCTGCACTGCTCTCTCCTGAAGAGGTCAGAAAAATAACTCAACCCCTGGGTTGTTACGTCTGACCCAGGATCTGAGTGACACAAAAACTACCCAAACATTGGGTTATTACGTCTGACCCAGGATCTGGGTTACACAAAAACTACCCAAACACTAGGTTGTTACGACTGACCCAGGATCTGAGTGACACAAAAACTACCCAAACATTGGGTTGTTACGTCTGACCCAGGATCTGGGTTACACAAAAACTACCCAAACACTGGGTTGTTATGTCTGACCCAGGATCTAAGTTACACAAAAACTACCCAAACACTGGGTTGTTATGTCTGACCCAGGATCTGAGTGACACAAAAACTACCCAAACACTGGGTTGTTACGTCTGACCCAGGATCTAAGTTACACAAAAACTACCCAAACACTGGGTTGTTATGTCTGACCCAGGATCTGAGTAGCACAAAAACTACCCAAACACTGGGTTGTTATGTCTGACCCAGGATCTGAGTAGCAAAAAAACTACCTAAACACTGGGTTGTTACGTCTGACCCAGGATCTAAGTTACACATAAACTACCCAAACACTGGGTTGTTACGTCTGACCCAGGATCTAAGTTTACACAAAAACTACCCAAACACTGGGTTGTTATGTATGACCCAGGATCTGAGTAACATAAAAACTACCCAAACACTGGGTTGTTACATCTGACCCAGGATCTGAGTAACACAAAAACTACCCAAACACTGGGTTGCTATGTCTGACCCAGGATCTGAGTAACACAAAAACTACCCAAAACTGGGTTGTTACGTCTCACCCAGGATCTGGGTAACACAAAAACTACCAAAACACTGGGTTGTTATGTCTGACCCAGGATCTGAGTAACACAAAAACTACCCAAAACTGGGTTGTTACGTCTGACCCAGGATCTGGGTAACACAAAAACTACCCAAACACTGGGTTGTTACGTCTGACCCAGGATCTGAGTAACACAAAAACTACCCAAACACTGGGTTGTTACGCCTGACCCAGGATCTGGGTAACACAAAAACTACCCAAACACTGGGTTGTTACGCCTGACCCAGGATCTGGGTAACACAAAAACTACCCAAACACTGGGTTGTTACGCCTGACCCAGGATCTGGGTAACACAAAAACTACCCAAACACTGGGTTGTTACGGCTGACCCAGGATCTGGGTAACACAAAAACTACCCAAACACTGGGTTATGTCTGACCCAGGATCTGGGTAACACAAAAACTACCCAAACACTGGGTTGTTACGTCTAACCCAGGATCTGAGTAACACAAAAACTACCCAAACACTGGGTTGTTACGCCTGACCCAGGATCTGGGTAACACAAAAACTACCCAAACACTGGGTTGTTACGCCTGACCCAGGATCTGGGTAACACAAAAACTACCCAAACACTGGGTTGTTACGTCTGACCCAGGATCTGGGTAACACAAAAACTACCCAAACACTGGGTTATGTCTGACCCAGGATCTGGGTAACACAAAAACTACCCAAACACTGGGTTGTTACGTCTGACCCAGGATCTGGGTAACACAAAAACTACCCAAACACTGGGTTATGTCTGACCCAGGATCTGGGTAACACAAAAACTACCCAAACACTGGGTTGTTACGTCTAACCCAGGATCTGAGTAACACAAAAACTACCCAAACACTGGGTTGTTACATCTGACCCAGGATCTGGGTAACACAAAAACTACCCAAACACTAAGTTGTTATGTCTATGTTAAATATATTTTTTCTTCAATAATACATTAAGGGAGTAGTTTAGCCCCGTGTCTGAATTTCATTAAAACGTGAGGGAAAAAAAAGTTTGTTCAGATGTAGTGCATACTCGGACAGGATGCATTTATGGATGCAAATAGTATGTTTATAGAAACTTACCTGAAAAATAACACAGACATTTAATTGTAACTCTATTACCCCTTGAGTATGGAGACTGGATGGCTAAAAGTATTTTCAATCGGACTGTTTTTGATTCTTTTTAATGTGAATTTCACTGTTTCAGAAGGATTAAGATGTACGGACCATTTTAATGGTATTCTTATGGTGTTTTGTCCTTTTTGAAAGCTTTATTCATCCCTATTTATTATAATTGGATGGAAACCAGCGACCAGGCTAATTCTTGAAAAGAATGTTCCACAGAAGAACGAAAGTCATATGGGTTTGGAATGACGTGAGTAAATGACTTGAGGTAAACTGTTTCTTTAAGAATAAATGAATCAGGGCTTGGTTCATGAATGTAGACGATGGCGATGATGGTGCAGTTATGTGACCTCATTGCAAGGCCACAGAGCAAGTCCTGTGTTTACATGTGCGTGTGTGTGTGTGTTTGTGTGTGTGTGTTTGTGTGTTTGAACAAGTTCGGTACAAAGTAGCCCAAAGACCAGCTGCAGCACAGATTAGAGGTTGTGTGGTTTTCTGGTTGACTGGATTGTTTCTCATCTTTAGCCGTTTCCTCTCTGACAGAACTCTTATGTCTTATCTGAGCACCACAGCCTTTCATGAATCTTTATATAGCTCTGTTGCCATGGGCATCGCTGTGGATACACAGCCTGACACCAACCAAGAAGAACGACAGAAAGATATTTCCGAAAAAAAGACACAGTTCAGACCAAACTACCGAAGGGTTAGATGAATATCAATGCTTATATGTTTTAAAAATGAAATCTGTGTGTCTAAAAAGTTAATTTTATCAAAGCTAATGGTAGCGGCCTCAGGAAACGCTATTGTCAGTGAAAAAGAGTGGGTAACAATCTCCTGTCCTGGCAGGGCTTGGACTGTCTGGGCCGGATATTTGTGTTTGTGTGCCGAAGTGTTTGTTTACTATACCATTACCAGAACAAATAGCTAAACTTTATGTCCAACTTTAGGAATCAGAAGGGAGCTTTTTTTGAAGCAGTGTTCAAATCAAGACACGTGACTTCCCTACTGGAAAAATCCAGAACATGGAAGGTGGCCCAAGCTGGCCTGACACAGTGACCTGCTGGGCTGGTAGACCATCTTAGACCAGTAGGAAGCCAGCTAACATGTTCCAAAATCTGGATCACAACCTGTTAAACTGATCGGCCTGGTACTGGGCCTCCGGGGCACCATAGTCAAACAAAAAAGTTTTTGTCCTGTAACTTCATAACCACTTGCTTAATCAAGGAAAAATACAATTTTATAGATGAGCTTTTTAATGCACCAAAGCTGAACAAGTGTTGACGAGTCTCTCTAAACCTGTGTACCACCCGACTGAAGAAAGAAACACATGAGCATCATTGATGACGTGGCGGTGAATTAATTCTTAGGAAATGTTAATTCTGAAGTAAACTACTCCTTTAAGATTCAGCTCACATGTAGTGGAACTTCACCAACAAGGATTTTCCTCCTTGAAGTTATTGCATGTGATATAAGAAAGATGTGTAAAATTATACTTTTTTTTGGTCTTTTATCAGCAAGTTCTCAGGTTAAGAATGGCCAAATGTAATGATTTTTCCCTCCAATAAAAAAAAAAAAAAAATACCTTTTGACTCTGCTTGCTATAGTTTTGGAGTAATGACTTTAGTGTATATGTCACTCAGATAAAAACAACTCTAGAGGATTTAAAGGGTTAATCCGGTATGTTTTTGCAGCTGAGGTCTTGAGCAAATGGCTAGCACTGATAGTCCTAGACCTAGTCAATCATCACAACCAATCCGAATGGGGTTGGACCCGCTAGAAATGAGTTACAGTGGGAGTTAAGTAGGCACAGATAAGTCGAGCACAGGCATAATACTCCCTTTACCATCAGGCTGCTCGGAAGCCAAATGCCCCTCGGTCATTCTTGTGGGCACAATGAGGCCATTTACATTCCCTCAACTGAACACACACTGGCTCGCATGATAACTCCCTGATTGAATTAACTCCATGCTATACGACTTCCTGTATGGAAAGCTGCTGAATTTTTCATAATTTTACATCTCTGCAAATATCCTGGGAATTATTTCGCAACACTCGATGACATCACGGCACCCTGTTGCCAAAAACAATATTGTCATCGAAACAATGAGACATACCAATTCTGATAATCTTGACGTTTCGTTGCAAACCTCCACACCTCTGCTGTGAAGCCTGTTATTCAATAGTCTGTCACTGTCACGTTTTGTACACTATTATCAGGCCACATACATCCTGAAAGACATGCTCTGAAATACAGAAGCGTGCTTAGTCATAATAACAGAGAAATAATGACTCATGAACTCAATAAACATGCAGATGATATTTTTCGTCATTCAGCATATTGTGGGCAAAGCCATGTGTTGCAATGTATTTGTTTAGTTGAGACTGCGATTTGTGAACTGATACGGTATTGATTCTTACTTTCTGTTTGTGTTTTTATTAATAGTTGAACTCAATGTTGGGGGTTATTGACTGACCAGAGCTCTTTTGCATTCTCCCCTCTAAACTATTATCACATACTTGACCTCCATGGGTCAGGAAAAGGAAAATCGAAAGCAGGGTCACATTCTAACAGAGAAGCAAGATATTATGCTGACCGTCTTAAACTTTTGAGAGGAAATCAGTTATGCTGACCTTTCAAGCATAACTTAACAATCGCTTTATATCCTGTTACGTCATACTGAGAATGTGGTGCATTTCTAACATTTATCCAGATTTTCAAATAGTTGTATCTCGGCCAAATGTTGTCCTATGCTAACAATACCATACATTAATGGAAAGCTTATTTATTCATCTTTCAGATGATGTTTTATGCATTTCAATATCATAAACTTTACCCTTATGGTTTTGTGGTCTAGGGTCACTTATATGATATATGACTTGATTGTCATTTATATGTCTGTCCGTCTACACTCACCTAAATGATTATTTAGGAACACCACACTAATACTGTGTTTGACCCCTTTCGCCTTCAGAACTGCCTTAATTCTACGTGGCATTGATTCAACAAGGTGCTGAAAGCATTCTTTAGAAATGTTGGCATGTTAGCATCTTGCAGTTGATGGAGATTTGTGGGATGCACATCCAGGGCACGAAGCTCCCGTTCCACCACATCCCAAAGATGCTCTATTGGGTTGAGATCTGGTGACTGTGGGGGCCATTTTAGTACTGTGAACTCATTGTCATGTTCAAGAAACCAATGTGAAATGATTCGAGCTTTGTGACATGGTGCATTATGCTGCTGGAAGTAGCCATCAGAGGATGGGTACATGGTGGTCATAAAGGGATGGACATAGTCAGAAACAATGCTCAGGTAGGCCGTGGCATTTAAACAATGCCCAATTGGCAGTAAGGGGCCTAAAGTGTGCCAAGAAAACATTCCCCACACCATTACACCACCACCACCAGCCTGCACAGTGGTAACAAGGCATGATGGATCCATGTTCTCATTCTGTTTACGCCAAATTCTGAATCTACTATCTGAATGTTTCAACAGAAATCGAGACTCATCAGAGCAGGCAACATTTTTCCAGTCTTCAACTGTCTAATTTTGGTGAGCTCGGGCAAATTGTAGCCTCTTTTTCCTATTGGTAGTGGAGATGAGTGGTACCCAGTTGTATTCCATCAGCCTCAAGGTTGTGTGTGTTGTGGCTTCACAAATGCTTTGCCACACACCTCGGTTGTAATGGGTGGTTATTTCAGTCAAAGTTGCTCTTCTATCAGCTTATATCTATCTATCTATCTATCTATCTATCTATCTATCTATCTATCTATCTATCTATCTATCTATCTATCTATCTATCTATCTATCTATCTATCTATCTATCTATCTATCTATCTATCTATCTATCTATCTATCTATCTATCTATCTATCTATCTATCTATCTATCTATCTATCTCTATCTATCTATCTATCTATCTCTATGTCAGGATTTGTATATACGTACACACACACACACACACACACACACACACACACACACACACACACACACACACACACACACACACACACACACACACACACACACACACACACACACACACACACACACACACACACACACACATTGACTTATATACACACCATATATGTATAACTTATTTATTAAACATCTGAAACATGTTTAGAGTCGTTCTGAAATATTTGAGGCATAAAGAATGAGTCATAATGTGCATAATGTAGAAAGACCCATCATCAGCCCCTGTAATGATATGATTGTTCATCTTGTGTAACTCCATTGCTGCTTTTTCTCTATCTGCTGTCCTTTCTTTGCTGAAAGATATGCCCGTGAGACATTGGATCACATTTCCTGTGTGTGTGTGTGTGTGTGTGTGTGTGTGTGTGTGTGTGTGTGTGTGTGTGTGTCATGGAAGTGCAACTGAGAGCGTTGTGCTTTAATAAGCACTGCGCTGTATCGTGTGACCTCCTGGTCATGGCCCCAGGGACCCCCATTCTCATTACAAACATCATCCATGGTGCTTCGCTGCAGATGGGGGTTTAAAATTTTAGATTTGTCATCAGATGATACCTAAAATCTTTTCTTTCATTCATGAAAAGTAGCTGATTTTATTGGTTATTAATTTTTTTTCTTTTTTTTAAGTAGAAGGGATATACTAACCACATAAATAGCTTAATGTTATCCAAACATGTGTAATCATTGTCTGGATACTTTAAATACATTGGTTCTTAGTTAAATTAATCATGTCTTAAATTTCTGAATTCTGCTACTGATTGACAGACTGCCTCATTAGCAGACCATTATGTTAAATCATCTCTATAAACCATTATGTTGTGTATGCATACCCTTATGGAAAAGAGGTATACTTCAAGTGCATTTTATTAAGTATACATAAGTTATTTAGTAAGTATACTAATATATAAAAAAAAAAACATGTAAGTGTGCTATTTCAATACTGCTTGGGACTAAATCAGCCCACTTTTAAAACATAAAACGAATATGTTTAAGTGTATACTAAACTAGAAGTACACAACTAGTTCACAACTGTGTTTTTCATGTGTATACTTACGTGCACTGAGGATGACAAATCGACTCGAGAGATGGCCGGAAAATTGTCAGTGCCAGGGAAAGCATAAAGTAGAGTTCCTGTACAGTGGACTAGCCTACACAAAAATTCAGATCAGCATAAGGAACATATCAGTTTTCATTATAAATCAATATTTTCAACAATGCGAGTTTAAAGCCAGGGTGAAAACAATATTTAATAGCTACTTAATCAGAAGAGTAAACACAAGCAAAGTCATTTCACTCTGCAGCCATCTTTGAAACGCTTACGCTGCAGCTCCCATCTCTTTGAATGCTGAAACTCTCCAAAACTGTTGGCAAAATTTATGATTAAAGGAACTGTATGTAAGAAATGTTTTTCAATTAATCATAAAATGGCCCTGGTATGTCACTAGACATTAAGAAATCATGTTAATTTCAAATACTTATATCACTGACAGCAGTAGTCCGGATATTGTCATTTAAAAGTTGTTGTTGCAGCCCTCAACTGATGTTGATGTTGACATGTTGTTTTTTGGCCTGAAGCTCCGCCCTATCGACCTATCGACCAATCACCAGTCAGTAGTGTTTGGGCATCCGGGTTGCCAGCTCTGCTCTAGTTATCACAGCTGCAACTACAAATGTTCCTGCTGGATCCTGCAGCTAATCTGGCAACCTCGAGTCAGGGAGGATGGGGAGGGGGAGACACCGCTCTACAGTCATTTAAAATTGATTGCAGTACCAGTTTTGGTAAAATAAAAAAAAGAGTACCAACTAACTAAAAATTGTCTTGTTTTGGGAAAAAATAACTCAAAATTAAGAGAGTTTTTGCTTAAAATAAGCAAAATAATCTGCCAGTGGGGTAAGCAAAATAATCTTGTTTTAAGATTATTTTGCTTACCTCACTGGCAGATTATTTTTATACCAATTTTTTAAAATATATTTGAGCTTGGTCCAGCAATGTGCATGCACAGTCTTAAGCGCATGCATCTCAGAACACTGCCCTTTTTTTTATTGCAACCGGAGCTTCTAACAGCAGTTGCAGTGACTTTACTTTTGGATGACTTTACAAATGTACGATTGGTTCTTTCATTTAGAAGGCAGGGTTTATTGGCAATATTGGATTTTGCACTTTCTCCAGGAGTCTTCATATATAAAGTATTTGCTACAAGGCAAGTATACTTAGAATACTTAATTATACTTTTAAATATATATTGATCAAAAGCTTGTGTTCAAGTATAGGCCAAATATACTTTTCTGCCAGTACAGGTCAAGTATACTTAAGTGCAAATTTAAGTATATTTCTGAAAAGTGCATAAAGTGTATCTCTGAGAAGTATTCAAAAAAGACTGAAAGTATTTTTAGTGTAAGTATACCAATAGCACACTTGAATAAACTTTTCTGTAAGGGTATTCTGGTGTGTCTTCAGGTGCAAATATGTTTCATTATTCTTGCTGCTTCCTGTTTCCTTGTTGAGTGCTTATACCATGTTTTTGTAGTGGTTTGACCTCACAGTTTCACATTTTGATACAGGTTCCGAAGAGAATCACTCATTCTTTCAACTTAGGTTTCACAGTGAGCTCGCATTCTGTTGAAGAGTAGAATAGGAAATCCATATGTAGCTGGTCTCGAAGGATGAGTGGAATGCTAATCTAAAAGATCTAAAAGGCCTTATATTGTTTATATTCACATAATTGGATATGATGCGCCTGTAAATACGATTATAAATTGAAAGCCAGACTGTGACATTGCGATTCAATAGCATCTGTCAAAAATCCTTTCAAAAACATGCAGTGTTCACAAACAAAACAAGTATTTACACACAAAACTTAAACTTGGAGGCCTAGAAATCTAAATGATAATTCCGGATATTTTCAGGCTTTCCGTTAATGTATTATGCTAAGAATGCAAACATGAATCAGATGGAATAAAGCTGGAAGAGAGGAAGACAGAATATGTAGAAGAGGAAGATCGAGACATCTCTCATTAAAGGAGCAAAACAAAATGTTCCGCCAAAGGCCCACATGGTTTTAGAGCACCTAAACAACGGGATCTGTGTGGAAAGCCACTTTAACATTTATGCTTTTAAACTAGCTTGTAGGCATACTAACATCTGTAGTAGCCTACTTATTTTTGTTTATTTATTCATTATATGCTAGTACAGAGTGAACATTATTTTTAAAGTTGTAAATTAAAGTTTATAGATTTAAAAAAGTTATTTTATCAGAATTTCGCATTTAGTTAAGTGTTGCAGGTTTTTTTTCTTTTTCTTTTTTTGTTAAATGTACTAGCATTTTTTTGAGTGAAAGTTGTTTCTACACCATTTCACAGTGTATCTACGACTTTGCAACCAGTTAGGCTACTTTACCAATTCAACATACATATTTTTGCAATGTAATTTAATGGGAATCTGATGATCAAACAACTATTCACTTTTGACTAGTATTAGTTATTGCTGGTACTACCTTACTTTTGTTGCTACAAGAGTCTGTTAAATCTTTATTGGTAGCCTACATATTTAGGCTTTTAGATAGGCTACCTATGAGTTACTACTAGGCTTTCTATTTAAATGTTTACTAGTAACGTAACAAAGGAGCAATTAAAATGAAAATATACTAGTCAGTATTGGATAAGGTACTAGTCATAAAATATATACAAAGATTAAAGTTAGGCTATCTATTCTAGACGCTATAAATGCGTAAACGGCTTGCCATACGACTTGTTTCCATCGGAAAGTGAAGATGACTGAATATACAATTTGCACAATAGGAACAACCTACAAAACGCTTTGCACGATTTCATTGCCTCTTCATTTACGGAAATATTAAGTATGCACTTTAAGTCTCAACTCCAATTGGCGATGGGAGAACTCCGTCACCTCTGAGGACGTTCGCGCCTTCTGATTGGCCACTTGAGAGCGATGGCTTCATCGGCTCCGCCCACTCGGCTCCTCCCTGTTGCTTTCGCTGCTTCTTGTTCCAGTACTGATTTTTAACCGAGCAGTGTCACGACCATATCAGGCAGCGAGAAAAGCGGGATTGTACTGCGTTTAAGAGGATTCTGCGTGAGGACACGGACGAGCCGCTTCTAGTTGTTGAACATCTGGGCAGAGATGTAACAGTTTCCTGGCATTGGCGCTCTGTTTTTGTTGCTTTTGTTGTAATTTGTTGTAGGGACCTCCCTAAAGCTTCAACTCAGGAATTCTGACATTCCCTGGATTGGCAGCTACACTGTTTTCCTTTTGCCGCAGTAAGTCTGGAGTTTTTAGATTATACAAAAGAGCAATTTACAGTGAATTGAAGATCACTGCTCTGGCTAAGTAGTTGTTATAGTCTTTAAAGATCAAGTTGTGTTTCTAACTACGACGCATTTGGCTAGATGCTCTTTTAAAAAGTGCAACACAGCGATCTTGTATTTCTGCAGGGTGGTTTTTAAACTGATTCATCCCGAATTATTCCCAGCTAAGTGGGCACTGCTTAGACAGCCCGATGAAACAAACTGCATGCTTAACAAAAGTTTTATATTGTGATTAAATCATTTATTTATTTAAAATGAAGTTCTGTTGACATGTTCGGTGATCATGATTTGTGTGAGACAGACAACTGTCGTTCATACATTTAAATGTACCTTTAATTATAGTTGTATTTGTATATGATGCGTGATACAATATACAAACGAAGGTTCACCAATGTAATCAGTAATATTAAATGGGTTACAAAGTGCAAGCATCTTAATTTATCTAGTCGCTGGTCTGATATAAAGGTTATCAGTCCTGTGGTACAGTTCCTTTATACTGTCTCACATCTGCCCACATGTGTTTTTGTTGCCTTCAACATTTCTGTATGTTACAGTGTGCAGAAAATGGCAACTGCTCTCAGTGGACGCCCACCTAACAATAGGAAAGGCCGTATTTTAGGCATTATTGACGCCATCCAGGACGCTGTCGGACCCCCTAAACAGGCGGCCGCGGACCGCCGGACCGTAGAGAAGACATGGAAACTCATGGACAAAGTAGTAAGTGCCCTGAGTGTGTTTACAGTCTTCCTGCCGATGACGCAACAGTTCTTCCTCTGCTCTCACGCGTTTAATGATACTTTTCCATGATACGTTTCTTGTTTGGAAGTTTTTGTTTGATACATTGTAGCGAAAACTTTACTGAGTGGCGGCAAAAGCGAGAAGTTAGTTTGCAGCTGAAATCTGTCTGTCTGTCTGTCTGTCTATCTATCTATCTATCTATCTATCTATCTATCTATCTATCTATCTATCTATCTATCTATCTATCTATCTATCTATCTATCTATCTGTGTATCTGTGTATCTGTGTGTCTGTCTGTCATTCTATCTATCCTATTTTAAACTTTTTTTGTTTTGTTTTTAGAGCTATTTTATATATTATATTTATATATATATAATATATACTTTGTTTAAAAGTATTTCTATTTAATTATTTTTGTGTAATTTATACAAGTATAACTTCTGGGATTTCTATTGTATACAGAATTTTGCTCACATTGTGCTGATCGTAATTTGTGTTACAAAGTGCAAGCATATTATTTTTCCTTGACTAGTCTGTTGTAATAATTATTGGACTGAGACCTGATACAGTTCATCTGTACCCTTTAAATTGTTCTTTATTCAAACTGAATTGTTTAGTAAAAATGGCTGTGTAGTGTGTCCTCAATGAATAGGAGTTGATTTTTCTTAGCCAACTGTGTGTGTTTGTGCTTTTTTAGGTGAGGTTATGTCAGAACCCCAGACTACAGCTGAAGAACAGTCCTCCGTATATCCTGGATATTTTACCTGACACCTATCAGCACCTGAGGCTGATTCTGTGCAAATACGAGGAGAACCAGAGACTTACTCAGCTAAGTGAGAATGACTATTTCAAAGTGTACATCGACAGTCTGATGAAGAAATCCAAAAGAGCAATCCGTCTCTTTAAGGAAGCCAAGGAGAGAATGTACGAAGAGCAGTCACAGGACAGGTATGAAGCTTTTTGATTTGCTTGAGGTCTGGTCAGCGTTTTGTGAAATGAGGATTGTTTCTGTCCATTGTGAAGTGGGGCTGAGATTTGTCTTTTGTTCAATGTGCATTTCGCATCAAGATGCCAGCAGATGGTTCTTAAGGTCATCCTGAAGCGCTATCACGGTTGTCAGTCTCATAACTTGTACAACCTTTCTTTTTGACACTGATCTGTTGCCCTTTGAACGTCCTGCCGGATGGACATAGACATGAGGTCAGGTCACATGACTGGTCTGTCCATCGAGTTTCTTCTGGTGTTTCATGTCAACTTGAGTCATGGCTAATTATCGTGGAAATCCAACTCTGATTAAGAGCAGAAGCCCTAATGAAAGAGACTGACCCCCACTGGATCTAAACCCTTGGTGGGCCAAGCAGAGCTGCGCAGGGCGAGAACAAAGTGAGAGACATTATTAACAGAGCAAGTGTGTCTCGGGCATAAGCTGACACATGCAGAATACTCTCCCCGGGGGCCATTAGAGCTCTGGGTCAGCCTGTGCGTTTCAGACATGAAACACGGGCCTTGACTAAAGAGGAAAATCTTAGCATTCTGTTTTACTGACAGCCAAGCGTAACATTCCCAGCATCTGTTTCAGAGCGTAGCCTCACATCAATTAAACTGCATTTAGGCCACTGACTATTTGGGTAAATACTGCACAGTTTGAAAACGTATCATAAGGCGTTTGATACTGCCAGCAAATAACAGTGTTTCAGCTGTTGGTTTACGTCCCAGTGCTTTTGATTGGCAACTCTGGCTCGGGTTTTGGCAGAAGAGTTTAATTTTAGTAATGCTTTCGCAGATCCCAGTCTCACCAGATTCTGCAGGAGTGAGATGATTGAAATACATTTTTTAGGGTTGATGGATAGGTAAAACAGCATTTTTTTTAGCCCGCGGACGCTAACTGACAGGCTGTCCTGACACGTTGTCGTATCCAGAAGCTGTGACACTCGCTCCGGACAGGAGCAGGGATATCGGCTGTCAGCCCCTCCACGTCTGCTGTGTCACTCTGTCTCAAATCTCATGGGAGAGATCCAAGAGTCTGCCTTCCAACCTTTGGCTCCCTGTCCCACACAAAGGGGGGATAGTGATGTGTCCTTTTGGAGGTTGCAGAGAGGAAGGAAAATAAATGATTGCAGGTCTCAACAATAAGAATGTTATTTTAAAAAAAATTTTTGGGTGCAGTGCTATCTGTCAGTAGACCTGCGCGGTCACCATATCCTGTGCCTGATTATCATATTTGTTTTTGTGGCTTGCAAAGTGAAACATTTGGTTTTCTGTGAACATTGAAAATTCCGCTAATTTAAATATGTCTCCGCGTTAACGTTGTGTAGCTGACTCGCACGGATGAGTTTTATCGCTAGAATTGTTCTTGGAAATATTCTTTATTAATTTTTTATTAATAAAATACAATATGTAAATTCATTAATATATATACATACATTATCACTAATATTATCTCATATATATATATATATATATATATATATATATATATATATATATATATATATATATATATATATATATATATATATATATTTAGTGATGATAATAATGATAATGTATATGATAATATTTAATTATTTTATATTAAAGTGGTCCTATTATGTTTTTTTTCCACTTTTTCAACTTGTAATGTGTAATGTTGCTGTTTGAGCATAAAAAAACATCTGCAAAACTCAAGGTCCAATCCAAAGAGAAATATTTCTCTTTGAAAACAGAATATACTTCCAAGTCAAAAACTACAACAAACGACTCGTTTGGATTACAGTGGTTTTTTGTTGTTGTGTGAAGTCATAATGTTACTCATTTAAATAATCAACGCCCACGAAATACAAATTTTTATTTTTCAAAATATTGAAAATATGCCATTTTTTTCCACCCTGTTTCCAAAACTCCTTTGTTTGACCTTACTAAGGCTGATTAATGAGGGGCTCATTATTTTTTTAAACACCGTTCCTGAACATTATAACACCAGCATTTATCTGTGTGCTGCAAATTTTATGGAGAACATCTACTATGCCGGCTACGCACAAAACCTTCTGAAATAGAGCACTTCCCATTTTTTCGGGACGATCTTTTGTTTGTATATCTCAATTTGTAAATATGTCTTATTATTTCTAGTTGCATTTTCTATTACAATTTCTAATTATAAGTTTTATGTTGTTGCTATGATGTAAACAAGGGAAGAGCTTTGCCATTGCTAGCCAACATTAGTGCTGATATAGTGTTTATTGTAGCTTTTGTAAGGCTATTCACGGCCCTAAGAAAAATTAACTGTGATTTGTGATCGATTACTGTTTGTATTTTTTGTATCTAAAATGAATAAGAAAATTATTAGACACACACAAATGTCTAGTGAAATGCGTCCTTGCAAAGTCATTGCTTGGATTGTCCTGAGCATATATCTCGTTTGTTAACGTTCTTAATTCTGAGTCAGGCTTGAATTGGTTTGAAATTGACACCATCCTTAATATTTAAAAAAATGCATATTTTAGTTAACCTCAAAACAAAATCAAGACTTTGTAAAAGAGCATAATAGGTTGTTATTATTAATGCAATATAAAATTTAGTGCAAAACAATATATATATATTTAAAATATTTGTAGTAATTGACTAATATGCATGCACATGTGAACTAGTGTATATATCACAGACAGTTATTTTAACGTGATATGAGATATGATGTAGAGTCAGAAACCCTACATTATTGGGAAAAAATGTCCCCGCAAAGCTGGCAATATCCAAAATCTTTGTCCTTTTTAGTCCCCGTGAAAAAACGCTTATAAATCAGACTGTTTTTTGAATATGTAAAAATGTGGAAACCTGTTTATTATGATTAGGGTTAGTTAGTGGATAGAATATACAGTTTGTATAGTATACAAATCATTATGTCTATGGAAAGTCCCCATAATCATGGAAGCTCAACCTGTGTTTGTGTGTTTATTCAGTTATCTGAATGTTAATTCAGTTATCTTTGTGGTAGGACTAGCGAAAATGTTGGCAGGGCAAGTGAAAGTCCCACTTAGGCCAGCAGAAACATTCCTTATTATTGAGTCCCCTGAATGAGATGTACAGAAGAGACAGTAAGAGAGGAGAGAAGCAGGAGAAAGAGGCATGTGGAAAAGCGAGTTCATTCACAGTGCAGTGGGGCTGCGGGGAGACATCAGTATAGAGAGCTGGTCCCCGGCCTGCAGCCAGGCATCTTCGCGGAGGCCCCGCATGTGCTACAGTAATTATATTGCAGCTCCTGAGACCAACAATGGGACTCTCTTTTTCTGTCTTTCTCCCCCAGCACTCTCCTGCCATAAATATCATCTCTGCCGTGCAGCGTTAGACAGACTAAAGTTTGCCCTAAACTTAAAATGCCTAGTTTTGGTGTGTTTTTTATTTTTTTACACCACTTTCAAAAGTCTACAAATACATAAAACTTCTTGGACACTTTAAAAAAAAAATTGTTTGGTTTTAACTTTTTTTTTTGTTGAACTACACATCTCATTGTTGACCATTTGACAGCTGTGGGCAAGCTACTGCAACAACATAAAAAGAACAAAATGAACCATACTGTAAAATCTTAGCAGGGCGACGATGCAGACACTCATGGTCAGATTCTGTACTGTACTCTAGCAATGTCAACCCTGTTTGATAATTATGAGAGGATTGCTGAGGTTCTGAGTTTCTCCTCTTACTGGAAAGATCTAAATGCATTACTATCTATTAGTATTGACATTAAGAGGCGGACAAAACGGTGGTCTGGAACAGAGATGAATGGGCCGGATGTATTGAATCTAGAGGACATTGGCAAGCTTTGCTGTATCTGCGGCTGAGGTGGCCGTCTTAAACCGTACAGTGTTGGATCTTCCGTGCTTTAATCTCCTCTGTGTCTTTTTTGACAGAGATGGATAGCATTGTGGAGAGAAGCATGGAGCCGTGCAGTAGACTCGTATCTTCGCCGAAGCCTCATTGGCATGCTTACTTTTCAGCCGTTATGCTTCAAGAGAAGATCGGCAGATGTTTTAATGTTCCTGTGGCTTTGAGGTGTGAGAGACTGCTGTCAACAGAGATAGAGACTTCAGATGTCGTGTTCTCGAATGCGCAGAAGAAAATATCTGAGGTTTGGCCTTTAAGCAGGCCACAGACAGCAGGGACGGTCCAGGGAGCCGTTTTGCATTTCATATCACATTGTGTATTTAGGGCTGGGTTTAAAGTGTAGATTTCTCGATTTTAATCGATTTTAATTTTATGAACCGACATCGATTTTTAAATCCCATGAACTTATCTTTAAGTCTATGAAACGGTCTCGGCTTTAAAATTCTGTAAACTTTATTATGCAATTTTAACAATAAATATCAATGACACGTCTATACGTGAGCTCTCAACCAGTGATGCACTGGAGCTGGACCACCTCCCTCATTTGCACATGGAAAAGTAAAAATAAATAAATGTAGAAATACATGTAGGAATAAATAAATATAAAAATAAATGAAGGCATAAATAAAATTTAAAAAGAAAATAATAAATTAAGGGAAAAAGTTATACAAATATTAAAGGTGCCCTGCCACAAGGATCTCATTACTTTTGTGTAATGTCTGAAGTTTTACCATGAACACTAACATTTTTTGTGTGGAAACGAGCTAAGCTGCTTGACTCTGATTGGCTAACAGCTAGCCAATGAGAGCCTGGCTATCAGCATCCTTGCTGTATATGAAAACTGTCACTGAGCTAGAATAATTCTGTGGGCAGGGGCGTGGGACTGGGGGGATAAAGGGTACTGAGTAACCAGGGCCCAAGGCAGGGAAGTCCGTTTTCTATACATACACATACATGGTACGGGGGCCCAGCAAGATGGTTTGTACCCAGGGCCCAAAATTTGGTGCTACGCCCCTGTCTGTGGGCGTGGCCTCACCTGGGCGAGGTCATGAATAGTAATGAGCTCTGGCAACACATCAGACTGACCCAATAGTATCCAGCTGCAGCCCCACAGCACACCAGTTTCAGAACCCCATCACAGAACTGGAAGTGAGGGGCGGGGCTTAAACAGTCATAGTTGAGCTACCCAAATACGTCATTTTCTTTTGAATATTGACTCTAACGGAAAGACGTAAAAAGAATGAACAGAGGTATAGCTAGCAATTTTTGGCCCTATGAAAGAATATGAGCTTGGGCCCCCGTCATACTAACCATTAGGGATGGGTATCTGTAGTAAGTTCGATAATGGAAGGAAGGAAGAGGACACGGGGGTCGGCTGGACGGTTGATACTTTCTTTATTTATAACTCAAAACTTGTAATAAACTTCACAACACACACTGCGGTGTGGATTCTCATAGACGCTCGATTACTTCCGGGTCGGCACTTCCGGCTTCCGGTAACTCAGTCTCTGTGCGCTCGTATCAACCGTCCGATCTCTCTCTCTCCTTGATCTCCGGTTCCACCGAGGTTTTATTCCCTCTCCGCGCTCATTACTAGAACAAGAGACAGGTGTTATTAATCTGCTTCCAATCCACTCACTTACCGCTTGTCCCGCGGCTCTCTCTCCCGCTGCAGACCTCGCTGAACCACGCCCCCCTTGCCACATACCCCCACCGCCCGACTCAGGCCGGGGAGCCGTCCGGCCTGCAGCCCCCCCCCCCCCCCATTTCTGGAGAGGAAATCGGCCACAGCCATCTGAGCACCCGGCCTGTGGACCACCTGGAACTTAAAAGGCTGAAGAGCTAGATACCAACGGGTGATCCGCGCGTTGGTATCCTTCATGCGGTGGAGCCATTGGAGAGGAGCGTGGTCCGAACAGAGGGTGAACTCCCGCCCCAGAAGGTAGTAGCGGAGGGTGAGAACGGCCCACCTGATGGCAAGGCACTCCTTTTCGATGGTGCTGTACTTAGCCTCTCTCTTCGAGAGCTTACGGCTAATGTACAGCACCGGCCGCTCTCCCCCCTCCACCTCCTGGGCCAGGACTGCGCCCAGCCCCCTGTCCGACGCGTCAGTCTGCAACAGAAAAGGGAGAGAAAAGTCAGGGGAGTGTAAAAGCGGCCCGCCACATAGAGCAGCCTTAACTCGGGTGAAGGCCTGCTGGCACGGCTCCGTCCATTGGACCGTATCTGGTAGCCCCTTTTTAGTAAGGTCAGTCAGAGGGCTGGTGAGGTCCGAATAATTTGGTATAAACCGTCTATAATATCCCGCCAGCCCCAAGAACTGCCTTACCTCCTTTTTGGTCTTGGGTCTCGGACAGGTTGCAATTGCGGCGGTCTTATCAATTTGGGGACGCACCTGCCCATGACCCAAGTGGAAGCCCAGATACCTTACCTCCACCCGCCCAATTGCACACTTCTTCGGATTGGCCGTGAGCCCCGCTCCCCTCAGCGACCTCAGGACCGCCCTGACATGCTGCATATGCCGCTGCCAATCGTGACTGTAAATCACGATATCGTCCAGGTAGGCAGCAGCATATGCGGCATGGGGCCGTAAAATCCGGTCCATGAGGCGCTGAAAGGTAGCGGGTGCCCCGAACAAACCGAAGGGAAGCGTGACGAATTGGTGCAATCCAAACGGCGTGGTGAAAGCTGTCTTTTCTTTGGACAATGGAGACAAGGGGATCTGCCAATAGCCCTTCGTTAAGTCCAATGTCGAATAAAATCGAGCCGTGCCTAGCCGATCAAGCAACTCGTCAACCCGCGGCATTGGATACGCGTCGAATTTCGACACTGCGTTCACCTTGCGGTAGTCCACACAGAACCTGACCGAGCCGTCGGTCTTAGGTACTAAAACGATCGGGCTCGCCCAGTCACTGTTGGACTCCTCTATTACTCCCATATCGAGCATTGCCCCTAATTCTTCCTGAACTACCTTTTTCTTGTGTTCAGGTAAGCGATACGGCCGGCTGCGAACTACCACGCCCGGCTCGGTCTCGATATGGTGCTGAATTAAGTTGGTACGTCCCGGTAGGGGCGAAAACACGTCGGCGAACTCCGCCTGTAGCTTTGAGAGATCAGTGAGTTGGGACGGCGAGAGGTGATCTCCCCCAGGGGCCAGTGCGACCGATTGTGCTTTGATGCTCGCCTCTGGCCCGAGATCATCCTCTCCCCCGATCACCGTCGCCAACAACACTGATTCCACCTCATTCCATTTCTTAAGGAGATTGAGGTGGTATATTTGACGTGCCCCGTTCCTATCGGAGCGTATCACTTCATAATCGAGGTCTCCAACCTGTCGTGCGACCTCAAACGGCCCCTGCCACTTCGACATTAATTTAGAGCTCGATGTAGGGAGTAATACGAGCACTTTCTCTCCCGGTGTGAATTTGCGTAGTCTCGTACCCCTGTTATACGACCGGCTTTGGCGGTCCTGGGCTTGCAACAAATTCTCCCTAGATAGCCGCCCCAAGGTGTGGAGTTTTGTTCGCAAGTCCAGCACATATTGAATTTCGTTCTTGGCCAAAGAAGGTCCCTCCTCCCAAGTTTCTCGTAGGACATCCAGCACCCCCCGGGGCTGTCGTCCGTAGAGAAGCTCGAAGGGGGAAAACCCCGTGGAGGCTTGCGGGACCTCTCGCACAGCGAATAAGAGGGGTTCTAACCACCGATCCCAATTTTTGGCGTCTTCCTGTACGAATTTACGGATCATGGATTTAAGAGTACGATTAAATCGTTCGACCAAGCCGTCTGTTTGTGGGTGATAGACGCTTGTTCGAATGGATTTAATGCCCAATAATCCGTACAATTCGCTTAACGTGCGTGACATAAACGCCGTGCCTTGATCAGTGAGGATTTCCTTCGGAATCCCCACTCGGGAGATTAACCGAAACAGTGCGTCCGCAACACTCTTCGCAGAGATGTTGCGGAGAGCCACTGCTTCTGGATATCGTGTTGCGTAGTCCACGATAACTTGCGCAAAACGATGTCCGCGTGCGGATCGCTCTAATGGCCCGATGAGGTCCATCGCAATTCTTTCGAAGGGGACCTGCATTAATGGTAGGGGGCACAATGGTGCTTTTGGAGCGGCCAGTGGGTTTACCAACTGACATTCCGGACAAGACGCGCACCACCTGCGCACATTGTCATGAATGCCTGGCCAAAAAAATCGGGTCATTAAACGATTCAGTGTGGCCGCCTGTCCCAGGTGGCCCGCCATCGGGTTAGAGTGAGCCGCCTGGAAAAGCATTTCCCGGCGGCTCTTCGGTACTAACAACTGGGTTGTATCCACTTTTGTTTGAGCGTCTTGGGTCACTCGGTACAACCTATCCTTAATTATGGCAAAATAAGGATACGTGACGGGCAAGGCGGGTTGGAGGGACTGACCGTCGATAGTGCGGACCTGTTGGAAAGCATGTTTTAGAGTCTCATCTTGGGACTGCTCCAGAGGGAAGTCATCGCGGTCCGAGAGAATCAGTCTCTCGACCCCGCTCGCTTCCTCTGAAGCGGTTCCCGAGGGCCCCGCATCAGTCTCGCCAACCTGCACTCGCACCGCCCCGTTCCTAGCCTTGTTCTCCCAAGCGGCATCCGCGCATAACGACCCCAATAATGCCGGAAAGGCGGGCCAATTTGTCCCCAGAATTAGCGGATGCCGGAGGTGGGGACTAACCGCCACCTCAACACTATGATTTTCTCCCCTAAACTGTATCGTGACTGGGACAACCGGATATTCCACCACATCCCCGTGCACACACCGCACCTTAACCATGCGGCTTGTATCCAATGCCCCCGGTTGCATCAGGCTTTGATGGATCGAGGTTTGGTTACAGCCGGAATCCACCAAGGCCTGATATGTACCCCCCTTGATACTCACAGGAATTTGGTACTCTCCTGCTTGATCAGGGGTGGTCCGCTGGAAGTCCGGGACCCGGATCATTGTCCCGATGTCCATCATCGGACATCGGTCCACAAAATGGTCCGGGTCGCCGCACCGCCAGCAGGCCAGCCCAGGCCTGCCCGCCGCCCCTGCGGCGGGGAGTGGATTGGAAAATGAGCGCGGAGGGGGGGTGGAACCGGAACCGTTATCCCCGCCCGACCCCAGCAGCCCCGCCCCCCTGGGCGGGGCCCTCGAACTCCCGTATTGCCCTGGGCCCATTCCACCCCGTCCTCTGGGGGGAATACGAGGGGGCCCTGGAGGGCGGGACCTAGGGAGAGGGACAGGGCGAGAAGGAGAGACAGAGGGGGGAGAGAGAGAGGGAGAAGTTAGTAGGGGCTCGCCGACCCCCGGGCACGCCACCAGATGGTCCTCCGCCAGGTTGATGGCCGTCGTCAGCGACGTGGGCCGGTGGCACTGGACCCACTCGGCGGTCTTCCTGGGGAGCCGAGCGATGAACTGCTCCAGTACCACCAGATCGACGATGTGGTCCACGTCGCTTCCACCGGCCAATAGCCATTTGCGGCACTCGTCCCGGAGCTGTTGGGCCATCGCGAAGGGCCGACCGGCCTCACCCCACGCCAGCGAGCGGAACCGCTGTCGATGCTGCTCGGGGGTCCGGCCGACCCGCTGGATGATGGCCCTCTTTAGGTCTTCATAATCCAGGAGGTTCGCCACCGGCAGTTGTTGAGCGGCCGCCTGGGCTTCTCCCGTGAGCAGTGGTATGAGGCGCACCGGCCACTGTGCCCGGGGCCACCCGCAGGCCTCCGCTGCCTTCTGGAACAGTTCGATGAAGGCCTCGGGATCGTCCTGTGGCCCCATCTTATGTAGGGGCACGTGGACCGGTGCGCTGGCGAGCCCGGCGGCTTCGGTGCGAACCTCCCGGGCTGTCCAGCTCCGGAACCTCTCGCGGTCCTCTTGCTGGCCGCGGACGATGGCCTCGAAACGGCGCTCCTGGTCCGCCCGCAGGTCCAGCATGGACTGATGTTGTTCCTGGTGGAGGGCCGCGAGAGCGGTGATGATGTCCGCAAACGGCGTGGCGGAGGGCGTTGGTGTTGTCATGGCGGCGGCGCGGTCCTACTTCCTTCCCGGGTTTCGGCACCACTGTAGTAAGTTCGATAATGGAAGGAAGGAAGAGGACACGGGGGTCGGCTGGACGGTTGATACTTTCTTTATTTATAACTCAAAACTTGTAATAAACTTCACAACACACACTGCGGTGTGGATTCTCATAGACGCTCGATTACTTCCGGGTCGGCACTTCCGGCTTCCGGTAACTCAGTCTCTGTGCGCTCGTATCAACCGTCCGATCTCTCTCTCTCCTTGATCTCCGGTTCCACCGAGGTTTTATTCCCTCTCCGCGCTCATTACTAGAACAAGAGACAGGTGTTATTAATCTGCTTCCAATCCACTCACTTACCGCTTGTCCCGCGGCTCTCTCTCCCGCTGCAGACCTCGCTGAACCACGCCCCCCTTGCCACAGTATCGTTAAGGTTTTAACGGTATTACTACTCTTATCAATACTGCTTATCGGTCTGGTACTTTAACGGTATTCTTATCGGTACTTTTTGAGATTATATATATACACACACACACACACACACACACACACACACACAATTAACAAAAATACACAGCCTACACATGCAGTGCTTTCATTTCAGGAATAATTCTACCAATCAAATGTAAAATAACACTGTTCATCATAAATAGCCAAATTAATGGTTATTAAAGCTGAAGTTATTCATGCAAGAGCTGTGAGTGATTTGCTCTGTGCATTTGGTTGTTTAATTCGCAGTAATTCGTCAGCATGTTTATTTACACCACTGCCTCTTTAAGACAGATGTGAAGATCTATAGGCGACTGATAATAGGCAGATGAGCTATATTTTCTCCTGACTATATCCATAATAACTACGTCCATTTTAGACACAAACTGTGTTGTGTTTAAGAGACTCTCCAAGCCGGTCATTTTGACAGATGTTTGTGTTCATTTGATCGTTTAGACGCGAGTGTGAAACCGAAAGTGTAATTTGCTCGTCTCGTTGCGGCTGTTTCGGAGCGCGCGCCGACTTGGGAACAATCTCTTGCGCACATTTTTGTGCTTTTAATCGCTGTTTTTATTATTAAACGCGTCCAACAATTTACCAGCAGTAGCTAGACTGTATTTTACAACAATCCCTGATCGTGCTGATTCTGTCATTACGTTTTATTTTATGGAGAAATGACAGCGTAGGCTACTGCTGCAAAGGGAATCAAGTTGGGCTAGACATAAATATTATTATTATAATCTTTGGAAGACAAAATCTAAAATAAAAGCAGACTATCACAGACCTAAAGTGTAACCAGGCTATTTTGAATGTTTGGTTCTGTCCTCGGCTGTCGTTTGCGGAGCTCTCTCTCTCTCTCTCTCTCTCTCTCTCTCTCTCTCTCTCTCTCTCTCTCTCTCTCTCTCTCTCTCTTCTCTCTCTCTCTCGTCACGTGTATTTCCAAAAGTACCGACAGCAGAACCGATAACGTCCGAGCTTATTGATACAACGGTCTTTTTAAAATTCAGCCCCGGGGCCCGTTTAATACCGGTTTTCGGTACCCATCCCTACTAACCATACAGGCCAACCTATAGCCATCCAAAATCATTGTCAGTCATTTAATTATACATACACTACTCAAACAAAAGTTTGAGAATGGTATGATTTTTAAAAATGTTTTTAAAGAAGTCTCTTCTGTTTACCAATGCTGCATTTGTTATTAAAATACAAAAAAAAGCTGTAATATTGTGAAATATTATTCAAATGTAAAATAACTTCTCTATGTGAATATATAGTAAAGTGTCATTTATTCCTGTGCTCAAAGCTGAATTTATCATCCTTACTCCAGTCTTCAGTTTCACACGCTCCCTCTCATATGATCACTCTTACACCTTCACTAATCACTCATGAGGATTGACTGCTCAAGAAACATTTATGATTATCAATGTTGAAAGCAGTTGTGTAAAACATATTTTTTAAGCATTATTTGATGAATAGATTTTTTTTTTTTTTTTACAATTGTTTTTGAGAAAATAACTTAAAGTAAAACATAATTTATTCAGCAAGGATGCATTAAATTGTTCAAAGAACAGTCTAGGCATTTTCAATGTTGCATAAGCTTTATATTTCAGATAAATGCTGTTCTTTTGAACGTTCTATTCATTAAATTATCCTGAGAAAACTCTTTTCAACACTGATAATCATAAATGTTTGTTGATCATCAAATCCTCATAATGATTTCTGAAGGATTATGTGACTCTTCAGACTGGAGTAATGAGAATAAATTCAGCTTTGATCACAGGAATATAAAAAAAAAAAAAAAATTCAAATGTATTTTACATTGTAAAAATATTGCACAATAATACTGTCTGTTTTTGCTGTATTTTGGATCAAATAAATGTAACCTTGGTGAGCATAAGATACTTCTTACAAAAACATTTTAAAAATCAGACCGTTCTCAAACTTTTGACCGGTAGTTAAATAGCACAATATCTGCTTCTCATCTCCATCACCTTCTCCTTCTTTCCTGGCCTGCAAATTCCCCTTCTCAAAGCTGAGCTGTGGTTGATACAGTCTTTGCAAACTGATTGTTTCTGTCGCTCATTTATCGTAACACAGCTGTTTAGTTAGCTAACTTACACATCTCATCTTGCACTTTGTGACTGTTAACTGAAGCGTTGCGTTGGAATATATATATTTACATTTAATTATTGATCTATATATTTTATTTAGTTCTGATTTCCGCAGGTTTCGGCCTCCATAGTACTGTACCTGATATGCTATATACAAATCAATCAATATCAAATTGAAATGAATCGTGAACTTTTAGTACCCAGCCCTAGTATATTTACCCTCATTCTTAAATGTGCGTTTCTTCTACCTCTTCCAGTCCCATCACGGCAAAAACCGGAATGGCACAAAGAGTTTTTTTTAAGCTCTGAGAGCCCTTGGAGAGAGCTGATTCCCTTCTGAGAAAGCTAATATACCGACTGACTGGCTCACGAGTGGCAGCCGTCTATTTAAATCTCCTTACTCAACTCGTTCGGTTTAAAGCGGCTTAACAGCTATGGAACATTCAGGGAAGTTTTTATATTCCGCAAACGTGCAAAAAGTGATCTTTCTTCCCGGCTTAAACCTCTGTCTCGCACCTGTAAACTTGTGTAGGCGTTAGCACCATAATGTGATGTTTGGAATGTTTTTATTTCCTTAAAGCACAGGATGTTTACCGGCCAACCGTACGTCCTTAATTTCGTGTTTGACCACAAGGACTCTAGCTACTATGTTCTCCACGCAGATGTTCCAGCATGCTCACTGTGGACAAACACAATGCTCTGGTTGTTGAAACTGCCTTTTTTTTGGAGGCCAGTACCATCTGCTGTGAGTAAACCGAAATGGATCAACATGTTACAGTACAGGGGGCAGGAACGTCACGGGACGATACTCGGAATGAACGCTGTGCAGAAGTAGACTAGATTGCTAATGCAGAAGCAGATTTGACAGAAAAGGTCACCGATGTAGCTTTATCTCTGGATGCCATCTGATGAAAAGCTGAAGTGAAAGTGCAGACATTGATGGAAACGGAGTTGTGGATTTGAAACTGCTTGGTAGGGGAACTTAAAGAACCGGCTTGCCTTGTTTCCTTTGACCTTGAATAAGCACACTGCAGAGAGTATCTCTTAAAATGTTAACTCGGTTAACTGCACAAGCCGGAGTTAATGTTCAGTGTTTTCTTCCCAAGGAGGATCTAATTATAGATTTGCTTGATTGGTTGACGAGGACAATTGCTCATTCTTCAATAGATTCTTCTCCAGAAGACGTTTCAGCATGCAGCTGATTATTTCTCTCATCCAAAAGTATTAATTGCATTATATTCCAGGCTCTCGCTGTGAGTTGAATTTTGTTTTTATGGCAGACGATCCTGAAGATCATTATAAAACAGTTTCAGTCCTTGAAGAGGATTGGATGATACTATTTTGTTGTTTACCAAATTTTAATTAATTTGATTAATGAAGAAACATTTTAATTATGAATACACAATATTCTGCCTCTATATTGGTCGATGTTGCATGTTTACACTAACATTGAAAGATTTGGGCTCAGTAAGATTAAATGTAATTTGTTTTCTTTCTGATAGAAGAACATTTATTTATCACAGTACATTTTTTTAATGTTATTATAAAACAAATATTGTTACAATTTAAAATCCTGTGAAACTGATCTTTCAGCAGTCGTCAGTGTCACGTGATCCTTAGGAAAACAGAAATCATTCTAGTATGCTCAAGAAACAAAGTCCCGGTCTTCGCGTGTTTTAGAAGCTTTGATTATGTTTACAGTGTGCAATATAAAGAGTTCATGTTTCGCGTGTAAAAAAACAGTATTTTTCACACACTTTACTTATCTGTACACCACTGTTTCCTCTGTCCTAAAAACGGTCTGATGATTTCCTTGTCCTATGAAGTCCCACCTTCAGAAACACAAAACGAGTTCTGATTGGGCCAGCGCTTCCCGTGTTGTGATTGGACAGCAGCTTAGCGCACTTTGCTCGGAAAGGTCCCGCCTCTTACCATAACGGGGAGATGCAAGCGCTGAATGTGCGCTCTTCTCCACGTGGGAGAGCAACGAGACCACGCCCCCTATTTTGCGTGTTCTTGTGGGCGGAGGGTTAGTCAACAAACGGTTCTAGTGACGTCATTACATCCCTGCACTTCCTACTGTAGTCCAAACCGGCCGTTCGCTGTAGGCTTTGAAAGGGAACTTCTGTTAAATAAAATATCTCGCTTGGCATTGAACTTTGAGCTTTATAATTTTACAGGTATTATTTATGCTCCAACAGCAACATTACACACTAACTAAAGTTGAAAGATGGAATCGCGAAGAACGGGACCTTTAAACATTTCCAATGTTGTAAACATTTATGCTTATTAATATTTTGTTTGGCAAAAAAGTATTTCGTTTTAATATTGGCCATTTTTTGGAATGCCTAATTGTAATGCCCAGAATATTGGTGCATCCCTAGTTTTAACAGCACAACTTCATACCTTACTGATTAAGATAAGAAGTAATCACTGACCGCAGTGTTGTCCAAAACCTGCCAGACCTTGGCACATGGTACGTGATGGACTGCAGCGGGGCATGTCACCCCTTGACTGGAGTTAATAGGAGTTATTTACAGAGTAAGTTAATGCCCTCCTACAGAGAATGAAAGGAAAATATATCCTCCCCTCATGTCGGAGCCTGCAGACCAAATGGGCCCCTCGCCCCTCCACATCCCCCAATCTCAGCCTTCACCAGCTGCATCCATCACACAAAGGCACAATGAAGTTCAAACAGCCAAATAACAGTGGAACAGAGCCAGATGTTCTACTCAATTAGGGGTCTCCCCGCTCTTTGGTCACTCTTTTATGTTTTCCCGCTCTTTTTCCTTCATCATCCCATTGTTTAACGTGTTTGTCTTGCATCGGAGGGTCAATTAAGTCCTCCTGTGGTGTTATAGTGATCATGTTTATGTTTATTTTCTATTTAATTGCCTTGTCAAATGTAGGCCCGGCGCTTTGATTAATGAGCGGAGGTCTGCATTTGGGTAAAAGCTCAATTAGTTTACCACCAATCAGATGGGGAGGCACACATCCGAACTCCCCCGCCCCACCACGCCTCGGTTACCGTGCCGTCTGCTCTGCAGCGTGATGATGAGGTTCATCTGCTGCCCGGCTAATGATGGAAAAAGATTCATTAATGAGGAAGTCACGGACCGATTCCAAACCTCAGATCGGGGAGATACCCCTGTATGCTGTTTTGAATTGGCTTTAATTGGTAGAGACTTCTGAAGAAATCGGATGGGAATTCTCAAGATCCCAAGACTTCTCTAGATCTTAAAGGAAGTGAGTCTGGGGTGAAAACCGGAATAGAAAGACACGTGGGATATATGACCTCTAGAGGAAGGGCAAAAACACACACATACACACACACACACTCTCTCTCTTATAAGACCAGACACCCAATGCAACCTAATCTTTATGCAGCAAATCTTTACTGAGAGCAGATATCGGTTATGATTTCTGATGCATTGCACAATTTATCCCTCTCTTCAGTCATCTGGAGGAAAACACAAGGAGGAAGTGCCCCACAACATCCTGTTCTTCTGTTTCCCTTCCACAATTAACCTTTTACTGTGAACACTTTTAGGTTCAAATTCAAAAATGTGAATAAGTTATGACAACATGTGTTTTTACATTGTTTTAACTCATTAAAGTAAGTTAAGAAACTTTTTTAAAATAAGTTATACAAGATGCAACTCATTTTTTTAAAATCAGTTTAAAATGATCTAAATTGAAATAACTTGAGCATCCAAGTCGATTGTACTTAAATTTCAGACTGACTTTTTTTTTTTTTTACAGTGTATATTCAAGTTTAGACACGCAAGCAATGTTGCTGCATTTCAAGATGTTTGAATGCAATTCATAAATCAAGGGTCAACTTTGTATTTTTTATTTTATTTAGAAGAAAGTAGTATATAATTCTTATATCGGCCATTCATCAGTTAGTTTTAGGTTTTGATGACCTTTGCCATCATCTAACACTCACTTTAAGTTAACACACACATATATACACTGTAAAAAATTATTTAGAAAAAAAGTTACCTGGTTGCCTTAAAATTGTGAGTTCATTGAAATTAAAAGTTAATACAATGAAAAATTTTTGAGATTCGACAACCTTTATTAAAATATTAATAAAAGATATTGGGTAATTGTGTGTGTTTTATTACTGATGATGCAGTGAAACATGCCAAATAGTGGTATATTCATGATTTATCAAATTTTTTATGTGGTTCAAAATGTGGTTTTTATGTGGTTCTATTTATTAAACAAATTTCCTTCATTGTATTAACTCAATTTTTTAATTTCAATAAACTAAAAATTTTAAGGCAACCAGGTTACTTACTTTTTTAAGTTAAACCAACAAAAACCAACCTAAATGTTTTACTATGTATGTATGTATGTATGTATGTATGTATGTATATATAACTCGTTAATACACTGTAAAAAAATGTTGATTTTTGTTGGTTTAACTTAAAAAAGTAAGTAACCTGGTTTCCTTAAAATGTTGTGTTTATTGAACTTAAAAATTTGAGTTGATACAATGATGGAAATTTGTTCAATAAATAGAAACTCAAAATAATTTGGTAACTGAACCACATAAAAAATGTGATAAATCATGAAAATAGCACTATTTGGCATGTTTCACTGCGTCATCAGAAATAAAACACACACAATTACCCAATATGCTTACAAAATCTTTTAATATTATTTTAATAAAGGTTGTCGAATCTCCAAAAATGTTCATTGTATTAACTCAAAATTTTAATTTCAATGAACTCAAAATTTTTTAGGCAACCAGGTAACTTTTTTTTCTAAATAATTTTTTACAGTGTATATGTTGCCTACATTTCCTTGTAGCATTGATGTTTTTTTTTTTTTTTACTTACACATTTTTTGGGGATATCAACCATAGCAAGAAAGTTTTATCAGTATCTGCCAGCATTTCATATCAGTGCATCACTAAATGGCATATTAGGACTCAATCAGTACATTTAGTATTGAGGTTTACTGAGGTTAGCGCTGCAGTACAGTATGCACGTTAAAATGTAAATGCACGGTTGCAATGCTTGTGTGCTTGCATGGAGTATATTTCTAGCTTTATTATAATGCAGTTAGCTGATTTCAGATATAGCATCTCCCTGACATTAAATGCCCCAGCAGCCTCCCAAAAATTAGGGGTTCAACCTTTTCTGATCTCATCTGTTAAAGGTTACAGACCGTACGCCTCCTCAAATGAACATTTAATGAATTATCAGCTTTTGTGGTTTCATTTGTGTCTCTGCTGGTGGTTTTAAATGTCAGAACATCTGCTCGCCTCTCTAATATCTTCTTGTTTTCTCTGTCTTTTACCTCTCAGTCTTTAAGTTCCACGTCTCAGGTGTCACGGGTGCTGTCGTGCTCGTGTACTGAGTGGGTGAGAGTCACACTTTCCACAGCAGCGAATAAATGTGTTTCTCTGAAACCAGAGCCACATTTGTGACAGCTTCTTGTCTACTAAGTGACTGCAAGTGTGTGTGCTGTTTTTTTCTTTTGTCTAGCGGGTGGTGCGGGCAGCAGGTGGGACTTCAGGATGAATTCAAATCAACCCAACGGCAAATCAATACTAGTCTCGACAGCTGCGTCTCGTATGGTTAGGTGTCTTGTAGAGCGAGGGAGGAACGGAAGAAGAGAGAACAGGCTTTTTGTTTCTATGTTTGCTTTACATCTAGTAATGTCCCGTTTGAGCTCTGGGTTATGTCCGTCACGGCAGATGTGCGCTTTCAAGAACAGAAACCTGCCTTGTTTCCTGCAAGGTGCTTAGGGAGTCGGGCATGTGTGTCCAGTCTGGAGAGGGAATGAGGATTTGTCTTGTGAGGTTTCACGGTGTCCTTTTGGGACTGTGTTGTGTCTTTGTGTCTATGTGGTGCTGGTCTTCTGGGAGTCTGGCTGACGTGCTTGATTTATTGTGATGTGTTTGCCTCTCACTCTGTTTCCTCCTCATATACTCTGACATGCACGCACACACACTCACACACTCTCACCAGGCCATCTGAGCCCAGTCATCATCCACTGCTGTTGTGAATGAAATCCCTGGAGGCAAACTGTGAACAAACAGCTCGGAGCCAGAGTACTTAAACATGTTAAATACATATGGAATATATCCTTATACCAACAACATGTTTTCCAACAGGAAGTAATGCTTTTGTTCAGCAAGAACGCATTCAATTGTTCAAAGGTGACAAGCAATTTTATAATGTTACAAAAGATTTCTATTTGAAATATGTGAACTTTCTAGTCTATTCATTTAAGAATCCTGATCATTTCTATGGTTATTATCCATTTATCTGTTATCTGTTAGTGTTTCGATTACCTTTATTTACTTTAAGAGAGTGTTATAGATGATGGCTAAAGACCTCAAAAATTTAATAACACTGGTAAATGTGTGATGCATACATTTTTTTATTTATTTATTTAATGATATATCGGACACCATAAGGGCATTGGCCAATATCTTCATTTTTAATGTTATCGCTATCAGCCCAAAAATAAAATAAAAAAATTGGCCTATATGTTAAAGTAGATAAATAATGGATTATAGTTATATAGGCTATATGAAATTATAATAAGAACATTATAATTTTGTGCCTTTTTGTTTTTGTAATCAGGCTTTTCAAAAATGATTTACAATTTGGTTTTAGAATTATTATTAATAAAAATTATTATTAATAAAAATTATTATTTTGATTATCAGCTTTTTAAATATAAAGAGTTATTGGTTATCGTGTGTCAGACAATTTTTATATTGGTGCCTCCCTACCAAATTTTCTTTTTACTTACATTTTATTTTATTGAATTCATTGAAAACAGTATAGAAACAATGCATCATATTTTCCACAAAAAAACAAACAAACATTAAGTGCTTTCAATATTTGATAATAATCAATATGATCTAAATATTTCTAGAGCATCAAATCAGCACATCAGAATGATTTCTGAAGGATCATGTAACACTGACTAAAGTAACGATACCATCACAGGAATAAATTACATTTTAAAATATTCAAATAGAAAACTTTACATTTGAATAATATTTCACAATTTTCCCTTTGATCTAATAAATGCAGTCTCGGTGCACATGACACTTTTCAAAAACATAAAAAATGCCCCCGTGTGTATGAACTGTCATATCTGTCAGCATGCATCCAGTTGATGTCTATGAAACATATGTCTGCATGTGCAACGATAAACCTCATGCTTGTAGTTTTAAAGCAGCCGCAGAAGAACACCTGCGGATGTTCTGAATAGCTTTTGTCTTTTCCCGCCGTAAATGCGGTGACCTCATCACATAAACGTTTCTGTCAGGCTGTGCGTTATGCTGTTGAGGTGTACAGGATGGAAACTCTTAGCTGACAACGGTTTCTTTTTCTCTCTCCTCTGATCAGAAACCTCCCGTATACTCAACAGAGCATAACGTGGCCTGAAACTGCCCGCAGCACTGCGACCGACTCGCTACCTCAGTGTGAACGCTTGTTTAAACCGTCAGACTGGATTAGTCCCATTAGGATTGGTTGCATCCCATCTGCCACTCAAAACAAGAGATGTGTCACTCATCGCTGGGTGTGAGAGACAAGTCTGAAGTGTGCGGTCTCGTCAGATATCAATCCATTGCTCTTGTACATATGGTTTCCACCTTAAATTCGTATTCAGAATTCTGTAAACCAGCAAGCAACCACACATTTTTTCTTTATATATATATATATATATATATATATATATATATATATATATATATATATATATATATATATATATATATATATATATATATATATATATATATATATATATATATATATTATTTATTTATTTATTTTTTACATTGTCTTAAGTGACATGCCTTAAGATAACAGAAATTATACCTCATTGGTTGTTCTCCTTAATTTTTAAGCATGTTTTTTTTTGTTAGCGTAATGAAAGTCTTGGAGATCTCAGACTTTTCTTTAATTAAAGCATCCTGGTTAAGTGCTCGGACATGCCCGCACTGTGAGTGTGTGTGTGTGTGTGTGTGTGTTTCTTTTCTAAAGGCTCAGACCTGCACTTACACTGATAAGCCAGGATAGATCCTCCTACAACCTTCCTCAACTGAAACCAGTATTGATCTGCTCTGTCCCGGAAGCAACATCCTCACCAAGCCCATGAACAGATTTGTGAAATGAGAGATGTGGAGAAACAAACGAATCACTTTTACATAATGACCGGTTCTCTAAGCTCGAACAACCTGCACTACCCAACCACGTATAGATTGCATTCTTATCCTACTTGAGACATGTTTTCACAAGGTAGAACAAACTTTTGGCTTTTTTGTTTTATGTATTCTTTAGACATTTTTAATTGTATTTAGTTTATCTGTAAGGTTTATATTTAAATCTGTGTAGTGCATAAGTCATTAATATTTTTGTTCTGTTTTTCCAGAAAAGAGTGACTCAAAATATGTATCTGCTAAAGATTTATCACGTAGAAGTTTGGGAATATGTAAAGCCCTCAAATCTAACACGCATGTACTTTTGATTCCATGGGGTCTTGAATTATATATTGTGCTCAAACATAAACATCATTTTAAGAACATGTTTAAATTAGATATGCACCACGAAACATGGAGACTTTTCGATGAGCTCCATCTGGTGTGGAGTGTATGATGTCTCATGCTTCTCAGAGCAGTTGATATCAACACACAAGAGCATGGGAAATCTGTCCAGCTGTTGCGATAAGTTTCTGCTTCTCATGGCTGATCTGACAGCCATACCCGCTGTAGCTTCCTAAAGTAATCACCACTCAATCTGCTCCACTCTTAGTGTTGGACCAGGAAACAGGATGTTGCCGGGCCACAGATATTGTTCTCTTTGTTTACCTTTGTTTACTCTTTTGCTTTTGGACTCTACAATGTAAAGCTACCCACTAGACGGGTTGAGAATCAAAATTGGGTATCAGTGAACTACTTAATAATAAGTTATGAACCTAAAAAATGTAAATTGATTATTTTTACTGCTTACCTCAGCACCAATCAGTTTCCTGCCAGTAAGTGTTGTCAGTATCTAGACTGTGTGTGTGTGTGTGTGTCACTGTCAATCTGATCACTGTATAGGCTACTCAAACAGGAAATGTCCATGAAAACGGTGTCCTTCATGTGGCTATGTTATTCTGCTTCCTGCTGGTGGTGACTTGTCTTGGATTTCTAAGCCGTACAGTAGACCTTACTTTGAGTGTGAAAAAGTTCAGACCAAAGAAGGAGATGAGACACAAATCATCTACATCTCTATTGCTCCACCCCCCTGTCTGCTTTTGACATGGAGGGATGGGACTTCAGTTTGCACACTTCAGTCAGTCACACAAAATAACGAAGTTGCTGATCGGTCATCAAATAATAGGGTCAAACATGATAGCAGTTAACTAGGAAATTAAAGCATAATGTTGTAGTTAGTAGGGTGGAGTCTAAAAAATGACAATATATAACCCGTACGGTTGATATGTCTGTAAAGGGATAAAATAGCCAGATAGTAGGACGGACTGAAGTCGTACAATAGGGCCTTCTTAGAGTGGATTATGAGTGGATCCACTGGGATATTTAATTTTTTTCCAAGCAATTTCAATAATGTTACTTATACACCCTTTAGGCGTAACATTATATCCACTGACAGGTGGAATGAATAACACTGATTACCTCTTCATCATGGCATCTGTTAGTGGGTGGGATATATTAGGCAGCAAGTGAACAAAGTTGTAAAAATGTAAAGCAGTATTTACCATAAATTGACATCTCAACTGTGCATTAGAGTTTTATATATTTTTGTAAAAACTAAATTTTTGGCACAAAACAGTCTGAGGTGAATTTTTTTTTCATGTTCAATAATAGTTTTTTTTCATTGGCTCTGTCTAGGGTGGTGAGAGTTAAGTTTGCAGCTAGGTTTTCAGAAAGCTAATCATAGTAAAACTAATCTCCGATCTCTTGTTCCTGTTTGTCACTGAACTAACTGTAACACGTTCCACTGATTCAGAAATGGCATTTCAGGTCACTTTCAGAAAAGTCAGTTTGGCTAGATGTTTGGTGAGACCGCCTTAGCTCAGAGTCAGCGGTGAATGGGAGAAATGTTTCTGTTTTGTTAGAGATACAGCTTTCTTAATACACCAGTATTACAGGAAATGAAACAATGTGGCTTTGTGGTGTTCTGGAAGTGATGGTCGAAATATCTTCTCCAGGATATCCTCATAATACCCACACAGGTATTATGTGTTTTTGTGTTTGTTTTTTTTATCACAAAAGTCTGTATCGTCACACGGTTATAAGGTCATACTTGCAGTTTCATTTCATTACAACGTAGACCAGATGCTTGTTCCAACACACATTGGATTAAGACAACATGGCAAGGTTATGAAATAACAACCTGACATTGTTTGACTGCTGGGATAGTAAAAGTAAGCATAAAGAGTAATTTAATGGAACATTTCAGGTTATTTACAACTTAATGTTTCTGGAACCCATTTGTAGCATGCTGACAATTAGCACAGGGAATCTTTGGCTTGATATACCAGGAATGGACCTGATGCAGTGTTCTGGGTTTTTACCAACTGCAGGTAACTGACAGCATGTTACCGATGCAGAGAGACTAAAGTGTTAAATAATCCGGAATATAATTTTTTTTTTAGGAAACTTTGCAAACCATCTGCCTCTAAAGAGTGTACGCACAGAGGTACAAGAGTAGCCTTTGGCGGCAGTAGAGGGTTTAATGTATTTCTTGGCTTTGGGGACTATAATGCAGATTAAAGCTATAAATTTGCAAGTATAGCCTACATTAATAAAAATGGCAGAATTGGTTTTCTGAGAACAGTCAGAGTGCAGATGCCTTTGCCCACACACTAGGCTTGCAAACTTAGAAAACATTTAGTTTACTGTTGTGAACTCTTTTGTTGCAACTTTGGTATTTTAAATATTTAAATTGCAATTTAAAAGCGTTACCAAATACCAAGGCCATGCTATCTAACTGGCTAGCATAGAAGAGGTTTGTTGATGAGTGTGATGAGTGATTTTTGTCTTGCACTAATTATAAAAACAAGATATAGATAAACCATAACTCTTACACATTCTGTTTCGCAGTTATCCCCATTTTGTTTGTCTAATTCTGTGTGTGTGTGTGTGTGTGTGTGTTAGTGTATTATTTGTGAGGTCAAGCACGCAGTCTCAGCTTTAATTAGGGCTGTCACTTTTTATTCGATATTCGAATATGCATTTGAACATGACGAGAGAACTGCAATCGAACTATAAATAAACTAGAATATATTTTATAGATATATACTGTAGATGTTCGAATATATTTGCTTGATATTTGATATCCATTTGAATTTCGATTTTTCTCAAAAATGACAGCCCTAGCTCTAATTCATCCTGAAGGTGTTCTATCAGGTTGAGCTCAGGACTCTGTGCTGGCCAGTCAAGTTTCTCCACACCAAACTCACTCATCCATGTCTTTATGGACCGACGCTTTGTGCACTGGTCCGCAGGCATGTTGGAACAGGAAGGGGCCATCCCCAAAAACTGTTCCCACAAAGTAGGGAGCATGAAATTGTCCAAAATGTCTTGGTATGCTGAAGCATTAATACTTTCACTGGAACCAAGGAGCCAAGCCCAACCCCTAAAAATCAACCCCACAGCATAATGCCTCTTCCACTAAACTTTACACTTGGAACAATGCTTGGTACAAAGGCAAGCACCATTCTCCTGGCAGCCGTCAAACCTAGACTCGTCCGTCGGATTGCCAGATAGATAAGCGTGATTCGTCAATAGAAAACACTTCTGTGTTTAAACCACTGCATATGGCGCTTTGCATTGCACTTGATGATGTAAGGCTTGGATGAGCTGCTCGGCCATGGAAACTCATTCCATTTTATTTTTTAAAATAATTTTATAAGTGTAGCAATTTTAAGTGCGTTGTGCTGTGCTAGCTTTTTTTGATTGTAGGTTGCAGTTTAGCACTTCCCTATGGAAAATGACAAACAAACCATATTTCATAGTTTTCCAGCAAAATTCATGTGTCAAATTCATGTTTAGCTTATACTATAGCTGTTTAAATGTTCATCTATTATTACAAATTACAATTATTAAATTAACTTTTTAGACCAAGTTAACAAATCCTTTGTGTAAATTGTATATTGTGTCGGTTGTTGGTTTAGAATTATTGCTGCTCTAGCATAGACATTTCCTTCAGGAATCAATAAAGTACATCTTTTATCAATGTATTTATTAATCTATGCCATCTGCAGAGGAAATGGGCTTAGAAAGAGATGAGAAATAAAAGCACGGGGTGGAGTGAGTGTGTAGGGGGCTTGAGCTAGCGAGAACGAGGGGTGTTTTACTCACGTCTGTGAGTAAGTCATGGAGCGAGTGACACAGAAAGAAGGTATGACAGAGTCTCCCTTTAGCATGAGAGTTTTGAAAGAGCTCTGACTTACTCAAGCTGAGCCATTCCCACACTATGATCAAACTCGGGGATCACCCAGAATGCCGTTAGACTGACACGCTCTCTCCTACATACTTACAAAGCCGTGCTTTCACTGTGACAAATTTAGGGAGTCCCCGCTTCTTCGCCCAGGCTCTGATACGTAATGCCTTTCGGAGCTTTTTCTGAGTTTCCTCCGATCATACACACAGAAAGAATTTATAGTGCTTGTGTATGTCGAGCTATTCCTGGTTATGGTTTACACATACCACAGTTTCCAGGTGCATCATTGCACCGTAAGGGAAAACCCTTCCTAAGAGTGACGCGTTTCCTTTTTGATCTACTTTTTCCTTTAAGTTTTTGGTTGGAAAATAGGGACGGGCGCGAGTACCAGAACTAGAACGTTACAGCAATAATTAAGCATGAATTGTATTTTTTTTATTTAGCTATTTTTGTTCTTTTCTTCTATTTTATTTATCTTATTTTTAAAAAACATTTTCTAGTGCAAAAAATATTGAGAAGTTATGCAAGAGCTAACACTATCTTTCTTGTGCTGTACGTAGGACAATTTGACAGAATCCAACTCCCTGTATACTTAAATGTTCTGTTTAATTAGAAGTACCTGAGAAAAATGACTAAAATATCCATCCCTCCTGCAAATATGACAGCAAATGCCCTGAGAGCTCAGCGTGGCCCAGAAAGAACCCATTCTGAGCCTGAAGCCTGGGGCCCATCTGCTCGGATGTGGTGAGACGGACATGAGTGGGGTTGAGCCATCTAGTAATCATAAGTCTATGGCTCAGGCCATGCCAGAGTGAGGTGTAGCATGTGGGTGGAGAGGAGGAGGAGGAGGACAATTTCTTTCTTTAGAAATGCTGACTATAAAGACTCAATGACACGCGCTTAGTCACTTTGTGGGCGCGGATGCCGTTTTATTCATCCGTTTATTCCTTGCGTTAATGAAGAAAACCTCCATGCTGTTGATTAAAGGATCAAAAATGCTATCCTTGATGCAGGAAGTGAACAGAAGTATATGAATATGATTTCCAGTTAATTTCCTGCTGCACATCCTGTGTCTGTGGGAGGACAAAACGCATCCTCTCTTTCTTTGTCGCTCTTGTTTTGTTAGCAACAGGTTGATTGAGGATTTGTGTGTGTGTGTGTGTGTGTGTGTGTGTGTGTGTGTGTGTATGTTTTTGGAGACTCCAAAAACCTCATCAGAAGTTTGTCCACAAGAGTTTAGAAAATATTCTAAAAGCCGGCAGAACTAGCATCTGGGCTCCAGAGGAGATGAGATGCGTGGGTTTGTTTGCTGACTTTTGTGCGAGATTGTTTGCTTGTGTCTGTGTGGTATGCATGTGTTTGTATGTGCGAGCGCGCGTGTAGGCGCCAGGCTGGGGCTCCGGGACAGAGTGACATTTATTAGTTATCTAGAATGATTGATGGTAAGCTTTGGTTGAGGAGCTTGCGTGTTCATCCTAGGCCTCCCTGCCCTGTATGGCGATTGGCTCCCGCTCCGTGTCAATGCAGCTTGGTGAGGTGTAGTAATGACTGCAGTTATCTGTTGAGTTTGGGGCTGAGTTGGTGACTCACTGCTGGTCTGTGATCAGTGTAGGCTGACACCTACACACTCACCAAACTGTGCTCTGAGATCTTGGCGTGACTAGTCTCCATTGTTCAGGTCCAGCAAGAATGGGATTCAAATCGAAAAGTTAGAAAAATTGAACTTAATATTATGCAAAACATAATATAATGCAAACATTTCTCATTGAATTCTAGATTTAGCAATTAACTAACATAACATCATTTTGAAAGAAGTGGAATAATACAAATGATGATCGTATCCTTGTTGAGTGATAACTGTAATTCGAATTAATTGAAGAAAACCCTTAACTATAAATATTTCACCAATCATTATTACATATTCGGGTCTTTAGTGACCCGGGTCTGTATCTAACACGGACGGATCTCTACCTGTCGTGATAATATAACTCTCCTGATATTAGAGTAACAATTACAGAATAATAAATAAAGCCCGTTTTTTGTCCTTTTGGAGGTTAGAAGGGTTCAGCAGATGTCACTGCCACCATCATCACTGTCCTCATCAGAGCTCATTTCCAAGGACATTCATCATCTGGATCATATTCACGATTACACACTATCATTTATTCAACGTCTTCGAAATTAATATTTTATTTGCTGACCGCTTCTTCACCAGATCCACTATCAAGTGACGGCGACTCTGCAGTAAATCGCTGAGCCATTTCAAGTTTTGCTGATGATACTTCCTGTTCTTTTGTTTTCTGCCTGCGAAAAATGCTTTTCTTATTTATTATTTTTGTCTGGTTTCTAGTTAAAATTTCTAAAAATTCTTACATTAAAAAACATTTTCTAGACAAGTAAAAACTATTGTCTTGTTTTGGGAAAAAACATTCAAAAGGAAAAGAGTTTTTGCTTAAAATAAGGAAAATACTGTAATCTTGTTTTAAGATTATTTTGCTCACCCCACTGGCAGATTGTTTAGATTATTTTAGATGTTTGGACTAGAAACGAGACAAAAGTAAGAAAAGCATTTTTTTGCAGTGTATCAGACATCTTGTGGAATTGCAGTTATTCATTCATGAACGATTCAATTACTGTTGTGCAGAAAAAATATATACTTAACGTTCTACATACCTTGGGTCATTAGCTACCATATACAGTTTTGACAAAAACTTATTTTATGGATTAGGGTTAGGTTGTAAACCGTTTTTTATGACCCCCCCATTATATTGTTTAAAATGAATTAATAGAGGAATATTAAGAAGGTTGAAGTTGAGGAGGTTAGTGAATGATGTCCCGGGTCACTAAAGACATCTAACAATTTTATATAATTGAAAACTGTTATTAAAAAGTAATAAGTTTTTTATTTTTTGGCATATGGGGCAACACATAGGTAGAATGTTTTCACATTAAGTCAATATCACCAAAGCAAAATTAAGTACCAAAACTTTACATTTTGATGGGATGCATTGAGATAAGTTTGGGGTCAGTAAGTTTTTTTTTTTTTTTGTAAAAATTTATAATTTAAACGTCTCAGATGTAAAGTTATTCACTGTCAAAGTGACTCAAAAATGAATGGGAGTCAATGGGATGCTAACAGCAGGTGATGGCTTGGTTAGCAATGGCAGCCCCTAGGGGTGGAACGCTTTCCGAGCGCTAGATTACCCCCTTGTTTGTACCAGGCTGTAAACATTTTTTTTTCTGCTGCAAAGTTGAGAATTTTAACATGGGGCTCAATGAGATTCTGCTCCCTTCTGGAGCCTGTCCCTAGTGACCAGTTGAGGAATTGCAGTTTACATTACTTCCGGATTGGCTTCAAGAGAGATCGCGGGAGGTTGCCGCTTGGTGCAAACGCACATTGGGCTTGTTTATATCTGAGCGCGTGTCCCTTTGACGCATAATACAGCAGTGTTGAGCATTTATACGGTTGATGGGCAAAGTATTCTTGAGTGCATTATAAAAAAATTATAAATTGTTAATAAATTATTATTTACGATATTTTAAAGTGCCCACGATAACAATATCGTGCATATTCATTATCGTGATAAATCGCTTTATCGAAAATCGGCACATGTCTACTTATAAGTAGGGCTGCACGATTTTGGGAAAATATATAATTGCGATTATTCTGGGAAAAATTGCGATTGCGATTTAAAATGCGATTATTGTTATTATTATTTTCTACAAATGAAAAGTGTGTGTATATAACATTTTGTTTTTATATTAATATGACTAATAATAATTATTATGATTATTATTACTGCTAAAATATTTTTTAAAATAAGAAATATTACCATTACAATAACATTTTCATAATTACAAATAAAAAAGAGTATGTCAGAATAAATATAACAATATAATATTATTATTATTTTTGTAATATTTTACAGAAAACTTATTTTGACTGCTGGGTTATCTATTAATATGCAGACAGCCTATGACTAAAAAACATTAGAAAGGTCTAAGCTTAAGGAGTTATTGTAAAAAAAAAAAAAAAAAAAAAAAATGTGTGTGTGTGTGTTGTTTATCTGTGATATCAATTTCTTAAAGTCTGTCTTTAATATGAAATATGAACCTCTTGTGATCCACTGTGGGGGGAAAAAACTCCTGTACATTGAAGAAAAACATGGATTGTCCAATAAATTTATATATTTTTAAGTTTATTAAGTTTCTTATTATTGGTTACCCAAAAGTTTTTACTTCATACTGAATGCCAGAGGGCGCCCTCGAGCTGAAAACGCCACATTTGCCTCAGAGAAGTAATTGACGTTAGTTTTCAGGAAATCCATGATGTGAAGCTAACGCTGTAAACAGAAGATAGTAGGGATGCACCGAATGTTCGGCAACCGAAATTATTCTGCCGAAAATAGCCAAAAAAAGCACTTTCGGTATTCGGCCGAATAAGTAAAAAGGCCGAATAATTTTTGCCGAACAATGACGTTTTTAATGACGCGATCAAATAGTTACCCACGTAGAGTGAGAGGCGGCGCTTTATGCAGCAAACATGTCAGCTCTGTGGAAGCACTGTTTAGTGCTGCATCTCATGTCATCGATGAGAAGAGGAACCGACTTTCATGTGAGAAAGCAGAGAAGCTACTTTTCATAAAGAAGAACCTGCCACTTTTCCTGAAGAAGTAGGCTAAGTAGGCTTATGTCTAGGACAGTTATTTATTTGTTGTGGTATCATCCATCTTTTTTGCACTATTCAATGCACATTTGATGTTGTAGACATACAGAGTGTATTTTTGTTATTTTATTTATTTCTCTGAAAAGCAACACAAAATAGTAAAAAGCAAATTTTTACTATTTAATTATTGTAATGGTAAAAAAATGGCCAAATAAATGGAAAAAATGCGATACACCGCATTCGGTATTCGGCCTTCGGCCAAGCATTTCATTATTATTCGGTTTCGGCTTCGGCCAAGAATTTCATTTCGGTGCATCCCTAATAATTTTATTTAGCAAGAATACATTAAAAGGATTTTACTCTCAAAAAAATGAACAGCACAACAGTTTTTATTATTTATGATAAAAAAAAGTTTCTTAAGCACCTGATTTGCATATTAGATTGATTTCTGAAGTACCATGTGAACGATTGTTTGGTGTGTGTGTGTGTGTGTGGGCTGGTAATCCCTACGTTATGGGGACAAAATATCCCCACAAAGATGGCAATATCTGAAATCCCTGTCCATGTGGGGACATTTTTTGGTCCCCATGCAGAAAACATCTTATAAAACACACAGAAGGAGTTTTTTTGATAAAGTAAAAATGCAGAATGTTTCCTGTGATGGGTAGGTTTAGGGGCAGGGGCAGTGTAGGGGGATAGACAATACGGTTTGTACAGTATAAAAACCATTACGCCTATGGAGAGTCCCTATAAACCACATAGACCAACATGTGTGTGTGTGTGTGTGTGCGTGTGTGTGTGTGTGTGTGTGTGTGTGTGTGTGTGTGTGTGTGTGTGTTTGTTCACTACTGTGTGCACTTGTCAGGACCTCTCCCCTATACACTCACAGCACAATTAGAGTGTAGTGGTACTAGTAGTCCTGCAGTGGCAGAATCTGACATGCAGACACAGTGCTGTTTTGTTTGAGTTTGAGTGCAGCACAAGACAAACAGTCTGAGCTGTTCTACACACTATAATCTTCTGCTGTCATCACACGGGCCATGCGGGACGTGTAGCTCTGTGTGTGTATACAGTGTTTTGTGTTAATTCCTGTTCCTGTTTGCACATGAATTCTTGACCATCTTTTATGTGTGTTAACGTATTTGTGTTCTCAGCTCTTATAGTTGCTTGAGTGCAATGTGAAAGAGCTGATTTGAACCGAGCTGTATCCTCTTTTACTGTCTGTAATCAGCATCTTTACCACAAACACTCATGACTACCATGTGCTGATCTGCATTTTACTCATCTTGAGTTTCCATTGCCTAAATTTTTTCATAATTAATATTTTACCGATACAAAATAAAACATACATGCACGTTTTATGGGGACTTTCCATAGTGGTGGTGCTACGTAGTATTTTTTTAATACTGTACAAACTGTATCTTCTCTTCCCTTACACTAACGCTAACCACACCTCTTAACCCGACACACAAAACAGCATTTTTAAATAAAAAAAACCTCATTCTGTATGATCTAAGCTTTTTTTTAGGGCACCCACTGGGACACGAGTCCCCATGAGTCTGTGTGCTTTTTCAGTTCAGTTTTCCAAACGTACTCATGGTCACATTTCTATCCATCATCTGACAGAAGGAGAGGGAGAGAGACATTATATTTGACCCAATCGGAGGTTAAAGAATCTTTCTAAAATCTGTCAGTCTATTAGCACAGAGAGAGCTGACGGTATGAAGCCAATCAGAGGACTCCCTTTGTGACGCCGTCCGATGCACGTATACACACACACACACACACACACACACACACTTCAGGCCTGTTGCCAGCAGAGAGTGAAGTTTGTTAGATAAACTAATCAATGAAAACCCATTCTGCTGCTAATTGCCGTTACATTTGCTTTGCACAGTCCATCGCAAATGTTTTTGGACAAAAATGAATTTATGATATGTAAAAAGAAATAGCTCATGCTAAACATGGTCAAGTTGATTATAGTTTGTTAGATAATATTCTGCTGAAAGTGGATTTGTATCAATACGTCAATGTGGTGGGAATGTTGAAATTGATTTCTTTGCTGCACAACACTTTTTCTCACACTCATCTCGTTTTTCCCTCTTGTGCTTTCATGCATTCTATCTAATGAATCAGTGTTTAATGAATACATACAGAGTATAAAAATACTGCTACTTTGGCACCAAAATTATATAAAAAAAGCATTGATAAAAGCCTTTCTGCAGTTTTGAAGGAATATTTACAAAGCAATTTAGAAACACTGTCTATGTATGTGTTTGTGTGTCTGATAATTTCAAATATTATACATAAATAAATATTTGATATTGTGATATTTTTGTAAGTGTACTTTGTAGCAGTTTGGGCCATTGAAATGAAGTGCACGTGGGCTGCTTGCCCAGCTCTCAACAAATATATTGTTTGTAACACTGAAGGCTGAAAGCGAGGCAGTATATGGGGGCACAAAACAAAGAGATGGGGGGTGTGCAGGATGTGGTATAAGTATATCAAGAAGATTTGATTGGCAGTTTAGGGTTAGGGGGATTTCTGCAGGGGACAAGCCCGTCTGCGCACACCACCCCCTTTTTCATTTCCTCAGGCACATGTGTCCTCCCTTTCCCCCGGGACAGACCTTAACCAGGCAGTGGTCTGATGAGACAGAAGTGTCCCCAGTCTTTGTTTTGATTGGCATGAAGCAGTGTTCTCCTGAAACACACACACTCACACACTCACACACGCACACAGTGGAGTCCCAGCAGCATAGCCCTCTAAAACGGAGACAGAAAAGCCTGGAATTAATATTCTTATACCCTAAACTTCAAAGAGAATTTTGTCTCTTAGATTCCATCTTTGAGCCTATAAAAGATTTTGCATTCTTTTTTAGTTGGCAAAATAAAGAAATAACATTGCGATATATGCAGTGTTTTTAGAAAAAGTTAACTGATCCTCTTTTCTTATGTTTAGGCAAGTCAGAATATGTGATTCCCATTGTGAAACACTATATAATTAAATATCATATAACAGCAAATTAAAGTAGCTACAAAAAGTGCTAACTGATTAAAATATTATTTCTTATATTATAAGGAGCTCAGGTTTCAACAATGTTGTTTTTGAAGTTAAGATTAAAGAGTTTTCGTGTCAGTACTACATTAAACTAGCCTGACAAGCCAGACCCACATCAAGATGTTTGGTCTGGAAACTCACCATTGACGGCTCAATCCGAGGGGCAGGATAAACGGTTGTCTTTCAAACTCCCTCTACACGCGATAGGAAAGTGCTACAACCAACCAGAGCAACGAAGGTGAAGCAGAGCTCGCTGATAGATTAAACATTCGCCGTATCCGGTGCCGCTCTTTGTTCTTTTCTCAGAGAAAAGCTTAACTCCAAGTCTTCCAGAGTCGCGGTCAAAGCTGATTCGAAAGACGGCCGTTCGCCAGTTTCTGTGTTAACTAGAAGCACGCAAACGCAACTCGGCCGTCGTCATTATGGCCCCGCCCGCCGACTCTATACACGACGTGATTGGCCCGACCAGAGTTTGGCGATTACAGCTCAGAAGGGTATTGAGAGTTGCTAGACGACACTCGCGGGCAGATTAGATTTGCTGCCGCTAGGGTGCGTCTAGATTTCTAGGCTAACATTAAACTACTATATATAATGATGGATATGTATATAGCATGATGATGCAATGGGGGAATATTTGTGGCTCCTGATAATGCCAAATTACTTTTCTAGTCAGTGACAGATTGCAAGCATATTCGTCTAAAATAATGCCATTTTTTTTTTTTTTTTTGCTTCAGATTCAAAATCATTAATATTTGTATTCTGGTGTCGCCATTGTCCTTGGCATTGGGTTCCCAGCACCATTTCCTCCCCTAAATGTAATAACAAATTCAGCATTTTAATCCTTTTACCATATGTCTTGGAGTATTGTAGTTCAGTATCGGGATATTAATCGAATCATGACGTGAGGGTATAGTTACACCACTAATGTTTACATTATTAAATGTTGTGCTGTTTTATTCATTAGGTTTAAATATATATAATTATTAATTAAAATGTTTCATCAACCTTAAAGGGATAGTTCACTTTAAAATGAAAAATTCTGTCATCCTTTACTCGCCCTCAAGTTGTTTCAAACCTGTATGAATTTCTTTCTTCAGTTGAACACAAGGGAAGATATTTTGTAGAATGCCAGTAACCAAACAGTTAACTGGAGCCATAGACTTCCATAGTAGGAAAAAAATAAATACTATGGAAGTCTATGGCTCCAGTTATTTGTTTTGTTACTGGCATTCATCAAAATATCTTCCCTTGTGTTCAGCTGAAGAAAGAAATTCATGAAGGTTTGAAACAACTTGAGGGTGAGTAAAGGATGACAGAATTTTCATTTTTAAGTGAACTATCCCTTTAACAAATATTACAATGTTAAGTAATCATTAATTTTAGTCCATTACATTTTTAAAATATGCAGTTTTAGTCAAATTGGCTGAAATAATAATAATAATAATAATAATAATAATAATAATAATAATAAAAACCCTGTAGAAACCTGTGTAGAGTTTGGCACTGACTGTGGAATAGTGTCCTCCTGTGTCCAGGAGTTCCCCAAGGCTCCGTACTCGGCCCATCTAAACTGATTCCTCTTCTGAGGCATTGAACTTGACCTTTTAATTACATGCATCACGCCCAAAATCCACACACACACACAAAAATCCACCGCTCTCCTTCAGTCTCTTTTCTCGTAATCGAACTGATTGTCATGTAATTCGAGCCTGCACTTTGCTTCTCAACTGCTGTTAGCGGCTGGGAACGCCTGCTGTCTCTGAGGACTCATTATAGAAGGATAATGAGATTGAAATTGCTCTTTTATAGAAATTGTTTTGCCCCACAATTTTGTGTTTATAAGATTGCGGGTAATATCCTGCGTGCAGTCGCTGTTATCTCTGCCATGTAGTCTTTTTTTCAAAGATCATTTGTGGCGGCGTACGTGGAATTAGTGATTTTAGCATAAAGAGAGGGAGGACTTGCTAATGAGTGCATGAAATATTCTGGCCACATGAATTTGTGTTTGGCAGCATTTGCATGTTAATGATTTCGCCCTGAGCAGAGACACACATTACCATTTAATTATTTGAATATTTTTTCATTAGATTGCATAAGCTGTGAATCTGTTTACATTGGACTTCTTTAATAAAACATGCATTGCCTCATACGAAATGAACAAAGCTCTGTTGCCTTTTGTAAAAGCTCTGTGTATTTCAAATCACAAAGCTCTTACTGTATCAAAGAAACTGCAGTACTTCCGAAAGGATATACTTATGTGACAGAAACAGAGATAAAACGATGAGAATAAAACTTTATGATGAGATTAAGTGCAGCACAACTTCTAACTGATCGTCTCTTTTTTAAGCCCTCAGCAGGTCTTTGAAGTTTCTTCTCGTCTGTTCTTTTCTCTCAGCACTTGCCTTTTTTGTGATTCATGGTGGTTTCTTTTTAAGTTTGAGCGATGTTTGTTTACTTCACACCACAGCTTGACTGTAAAAATTCATCTTGAATCCAAACTAGCTTTTTCTACCAGGCTTCAAGATGGTTATAGAAGTGGGAATGGAGCAAGAGACAAGGGCGAGGGATATAGAGGAGCTAACTGTCCGGAAGTGCTCCTCAGAAGACCACCGTTGTGTGAAACCTACATTCTGCTCGTCATCCACACAGTTTCATTGAAGCTGAAAATGCCCCCTGCTGTTGATGTGCTTAGAGATGGTCAAAACACAAAGGCACGGATGAATAAATGTCCATGTTTTGATGAAGCAAATAAAAAGATCTACCCCCCAATGTGACAATGCTGTTCAGAAGGACGATGTACTGGCAAGAATCTAGCATAGAAACGTAATGTATTCTTGTATTTCAGTTCTATTTTTAGTGTCCTGACTAATGAAAAATAAAATAATGTTTTGTATAAAACAAGTGTCCGTGACATCACCCGTAGGTTTCTGAAGAGCATTTTTTAAGCCCGAAGTGGGCAGAGCCAGCTGTCGCCATCTTGCCAGAGCATCATTCCTGGATAACCAAAAATTGGCAAAGAGGCAGGACTGGTTGGAGATAGACAGCAGACAAATGGCTAATAGGGACAGCAGCGGCAATCCACCCGTCTCTCAAGTGAACACGGCGTTAATTACGCAGAACCATAGACTGTAAATAAAAAAGATGCAAAAGACTTTAAAAAAAAAAAAAGACCCTTCTCTAACTTCCATTGTAGAAAAGTAATGCCACCAGTGTCCGTATATGGCGCTGACTTGCGCTGATTTGGGACCTGTCTGCGCAGTAGTGACATCGGGACCTAAGCCTGCGGAGTACAGAGCAGGAAGTAGAGCTGCAATATGACAACCCCGCCCACATTTCCGCAGTATCTATTGGTACAGTTTACTTCAAATAAATCATTATGGGGTGTGAAATAAACAGTTGGAAATTAAATTAAAGCTACAGCTCCAATCTCCTCCTGACAATCCCGGGGAAAAAGTCAGTTGGTGCCTCTGGGACTCCTTTGATCATGGCTGTCAATTACAGCTGTCAAGCATGATGTCACATCCCCATTTTTATAGCATCAAATAACCAACTAAAAACAAATTTATAAAAAAAACAACAACATGAGAACTTACATCAGTATGGTAACGTCTACCTAAAATGACACAAATTAAAAATAGAAAAAAATATTTTGAAGTATAATCGGATTGCTTAGTTTGTCTCGCATCCCTTTGATTACATGGATGGGGTGGGGTTTATGATATATACTGGGACCAACCACCTGGGGGCCGTTCAGGATCACTTTGGCTTCACTTTTCAGGATGTGTGCGGCATGCATGTGCAGTAATGCAAGGCTTAATACAATTTAAACGGATGCGTTAAAAAAAACACTTTTTGTACCAAACTATAAATATATATATTTTTTTCCTAAAGTTTGGCATTTTAACATGTGGGATTTACTCCCTTTTAGAGCCTGTCTCTAGTGGCCAGTTGATAAATTGCAGTTTAAGTCACTTACGTTTTGGATGCAAAAGAGAGGCCGTGAGGTTGCTGCTTGGTTTTGTCCTGCATTTCTTCTTTCCTAAATTGTCTTTGCTAGGTGATCATAGTCTTCTGTCAGAATGGCCTAATCAATGATAGCTAATCTTGTCATGGTATATTTCGAAAAAACGAAATACCATGAAATCACAATTTGTTATCTATTAATTCTTGCATACATATGCTATCGCTTGTTTCTGCTTCTTCTCCTGTGTTTCGATCAGGAGATTCAGTACTCCTTTCAGAAGATGTATCATAGCCCCACTTCTCACTTGTGAAAGGTTATACAGATGAAATCAGCAAACCAGAAGCTGTGTGCTATTATGAGATCTTTGGAAATGTTTACTTTGACGAATGACAGCGTCTGAATTTATGATCGTTCTAAGATGGTGGACGTGTGTCAACATGTCTGGAGCAGTGGAATATGGCAGCTACGTATGCATTTCAATGGGGTTTTCTGATTGATTTGGCACTTTGGAAATTATATAACGATTGCTTAGAAAAGTAATAACACACCTTTCCTCCATAAAGCACACATTGCGAGGGATCATTCATGTCTGTAGCACATACTTTTAGTGAAGTGTTGCGATTCCTGTTTTTTTCCTCTTCTGTCCCTTTTGTTTCTTAATGTCCAAACCGTCCATTAAAATAGTTGAACAGTACAATTACTGGACTACCATCAGTTTTTCATGAATGTGTTCAAAGCAGTGCAGTTGGAGTGGATTTGTGTGTGTGTGTGTGTGTGTGTGTGTGTGTGTGTGTGTGTGTGTGTGTGTGTGTGTGTGTGTGTCTGTGTGTGTCTGTGTGTGTCTGTGTGTGTGTGTGTGTGTGTGTGTGTGTGTGTGTGTGTGGGAGAGAGAGAGAGAGAGAGCGAGAAAAACGAGAGGAGGTTGTGGCAGCATTGATTTAGTCATAAAACAGGCTTGTGATGTCCCCCCCCATATGCTAGTCTCTCCTTCCTGTATCTTCCACCCCATCCCTCATTACAGACTAGAAGACCACTTCAAGGTTCAGCTGTTTGAGGCAGAACAGGCACCCATGCTTGGCTAATGGACAGGCTTGTTTGTCGGTTTCTCTGCAAAATGATTGTTGACGGTTTTAATAATTCATAATGATTTGTGTATGGGTGTTGCCAGTAATGTGTTTGCGCGTATGTGTGTGTGTGGCAGATTGGCCTGCAGCAGGAGGTCCTGATAGATATCTTATATGTTCTCCAGCTCTGAGGGGGCCTGCTGCTATTACCATACTTGCTTTCTGGATGGACCTGCTGTGGAGCAGTCTGCCAGGTGTATAATTGATGATCATGTCACTAGCCTGGTGTGCCTCACTTTAGCAAAGAACCTTCATATATAAGCAGAATGGAGAGGAAGAGAACGAGTGAATTTATCATTAATTACCATTCATCTCTCTTCAGGCTAAAAAAACACCTCTTTTGGCGCTCTGAATTTGAAATTACTCTGTTGTAAGTAAAACGAGCAACATAGTGACATACTTGTAAAGACAGGAAATGACTGACAGTGAGCTAGCCAGATTTAAAATAGCACTGCCTTTAGCAATCATTAAAAAGGCACTCTATAATTAGCCAAGTAGTGTGTTATATTGGTGTTTAGTTTTTTTTTTCATTGCATCGCACACAGTATACATTTTGAGTTAACTGAAGAAATAATTAAACATACTATCCTAAAATTTCCATTGTTTTTCTCTTCTGTATTTAGCATTGGAAATCCAATTCAATTAAAAAGTCAGATTCAATTTATCAGAATCAGTTTGACAGGTCATGTTTTTTTTATTCACAGATTAAAAATTCACCATTCCGCTGCATTCTAGCATAATACATATACTAAATATTACAATAAAGATATGGCAGAAATATTAAGAGTAGCATGCTTTTTGCAATTCAGCCCCTCTCTGTCGATGTCAGACTTTTTTGTAGCAAAATTTTAAGTAATATGCTGCTGTGTATCGTGTTTTCAACTAAATGATATGCAAGTTAAGATATATTCTATATGGATTCAGTATGCTTTTATTAATTTTCATTGTATTGGTTTTGCACTTTTTTTCTTTTCTTTTTATAAATATAAGTAAATAATAAAACTTAAAATGAGCGTTCCCATCACTGACATCTAGACCTATGAAATAAGTGTATGTGCACCTTTATTAATGCACTGAAGTTGGAAAGCTCTTCCGCTTATCGATCACATTTCATCCGCTGTGTGAATGTGCCCTGACTGATAGCTGACGTAATGACAGTATTCATGGAGGAGGGTGTGTGCTGCTGAATGTAGGTCAACAAAACTGAAAGACAATAGCTAGCAGCGCTGATTCCTACAGGTGTCAGGAAGCCTTAAAGAATGTCACGCCGGCCGTTAGACGTGACAGGTGCTTCCATGTGCCTCTGAACCGCGCACGTCTAGTAGGGCGTCGATTGCACCTTGCTTGAGGTGTTTGCAGGGTAGTGTTTTGCAGATTGAGGTTGAACTGTAGTTCTCGAAGTTAGTTTTTACTAACTAGTGGGCATGGCACTCACAGATTTGCAGTGCTCTGCATTAATTAGGTCACTAATTTTATTTAATATTTTTACATTACTGTGTTGACTAAATGTTGAGTTTCCAGATAGCATGATGGGTCTCTCTCTCTCTCTCTCTCTCTCTCTCTCTCTCTCTCTCTCTCTCTCTCTCTCTCTCTCTCTCTCTCTCTCTCTCTCTCTCTCTCTCTCTCTCTAGCTAGCTAGCTGTTGTTCTCTCTTTTCCATAATGGTCAGGCTGTTAATCAAATCAATGCCTGGTCTCTGCTTGGCCATCACATGTGCAAGTAATAGTTCAGTCCTGAAACTACCTTTATAGCCCTGCAATTGACACTCCCTGATGAGGACCTTTAAACCCGAGTGCAATGAATACTTTATGTGATCGCACTCCATTAACACTAACGGCATGGCCTAAAGGCCTGAGTTTTTTTTTTTTTGGTTAGAAGGTGACTGATTGGGTTTTGATGTAGCTTTGTAGTCAAAGTCAAAAGTTTCTTTTTTTATTCCAGTGGAATAAGAGGAATTAACAGGAGTTCAGAACTGTGGTTCATTTTGCAAACTGCTAGTAACGTGTGAGTATTGACTGACTTTCCTCACAGAGGGCAATTCCTGCTAGGCTACGGTAACCTTTTAACGTGACGCTGAAGTAGTTCTGAGCAGCCAAAATACAGCAAATGGAAACCCTCATTGGACCACTCAGCTGCCACGTGGCACCATCATGAACTGATTGTGTGTGTGTGTGTGTGTGTGTGTGTTTTAGTTTGTATGGGGGGTGGTTATTAGAGGTTTCGACTGAAAGTCCAGATAGATTGCTTGAACGTAATTGAAGGCTGAAAATATAGGCTCTCTAGAGCCATTTCACAGTTTTTCCTCCCCTCTCCAGATGAGCTTGGATGAACACCAATACCGGCACTCTACCATTATCTTCAATTACCATAAAATCATCTATGTTCAAATACCGCACTGTCATCCTCCGTCTCCCAATAATATATGATGTTTTATGGGGTTTCATTCAGAAAGGCAGGAGTCATCCGGTCCACAGAACACACACAGGAAACACTGAGGGTTTGGAGAGTTCATAGAGAAGATGATGGTAGGAAGTCTGACTCTTTGGTTTGGCCACTTAGGCAGCAGTTTCTTGAAACAGCGTGAATATTAGTAGACAGGGCCTACAACTAACTTTTTTCACACCTGGCAATGGCCAGTGACTTAAGAAAATTGACCAGCAAGAAATGTTTTTGGTTTAATTTTTTACCAGCCATCATAACAGGCAGTTATGACACCAAAATTTAAGATACCAGTGACAATTCACAATTTCCTACTACAGAAATGTAATAAAGTAATCAAATAACACTGCATAGTCTTCATATTAAAGATAGAGAAATTAGTTACAAAACTTCTTCTGTCAAGGGCAGTTTTTTGTTTTTGGTTGTTTGATTAACATTAAGCACACAGACAGCAGCAGGAATATTAGGCTGCTGTCGCTTAAAAAAATGAATGCACGGATCCAATATACTGATACACATGCGTTTTCTTTCTCAAATGTTCATGTTTACTTCAGACATAACTGACTGTTTATGAGAAAACTCGCCAAGTTGGCATTTTTAAGCAAAAGAATACGTGAGAGTTCAATGTTTGGGCACAAAAAACGTCCCACAGCAATGGCCCGTCAACTGTCCCGAGCGTCGATTACATTCTCACAACATTAGAATACTAGAATTCATAAAAATAAGAGCTGGCTAACTGGCAATTGACACCATTTCATGTACTCGCAAACACCGAATTTTGCTAATTTGGTGCTTGGCAAGTTAATTTTAGGCCCTGGTATGAATTTAGATAAAATGAATTTTGTATTGTTTTGTGTGGTTTTATTTCTTGTCACTGCTGCTTTTATAATTCTTACTTTAAGCTCAACAGGTTCATGTCTCACATGACTTGAGCAAGGCTGAAATGATTAGGCTTTATGCTGCCTTTAGACAGTCACATGGCACTTATGTGAGACAAGAGGCACTATTTCTGTTTCTTTCCCTTCAACAGACTCAAATGTGCAGTCTATTTTATTAGTGGCTCAGGCTAGCATCACTATTATTATTCAGTATTGTTAGTCATTGTGCACTACGGACATAACGGATGCCTCGTATCATGTGGCTTGTTGAGGGATAATGTGTGTTTATTACTTTTTTTTTTTTAATCTAAGGTGGGAGCAGAGTGATGTCTAGTGACCAAAATGTCATATAGACTTGATAGACTAAAATCACCTAGCAGTAGCAACCATCCATAACACCCAAGTACCACATAGGAACCACCCAAACACCTTAGCAATGACCTAGCAACCACCCAGAACTTCTAGCAACTGTCCAGACCACTTAGGAAAAGACCCAGAGCACACTAGCATCCTCCTAGTAACCATCTAGAACATCCTGGCAACCACTTAGCAATGCACTGACAACCATTCCCATCAACCTATAGCTTCTTGGTAGTGTCTAGTTGCATCTGACCCTAGAACTAAGTAGAAATCACAAATATAAAGAGAAATGATTACGAAGAATATCCTGTGTTCCTTCAATCATTTCCAACATATATTTTGCACTTGTAGCTGTTTTGTAAATGAAGACTGCAGAGTAGTTTTGCATATCCCACTTTACCGACTAAGCTCCAGCCATATCCTGCTGAGCTGTGGTGTTGCGTGAGGTAGCGATGTGTCCTATGGAGTAATGGCTCTGTTCAAGCACACCCCCGCTCCTCTCGATAAGAGGTGAGGCACATAAAAAAACCTCATCCGCATACGTTAGTTGCCGAATTAGCATACGTTAGTTGCCTGTAGGCCGAGATTATTGTTCTGTCTTGAATTCAATTTCTCCTACCTCAGGACAAGCCTCTGTACTAGGATTAGCTCTGTGCATCCGTCACTCGTGTCCTCAAAGGTGTGCTGTCTTCTCCCTGGCTTTGTGGTTAGCATGTGACATGTTATCAGTGTGCACCGCATGGATTGGGTTTAAATGATTCACAGACCTTGCTGGGAACTGGTGTGTGTCAGAGGTGTTGAAGCTTAAATGATTGCTGTGAACTCAACAGTCAGCATATGGGCATCTCTAGGATTCATCCTTGCAATGGTGACACTTTCTGAGTGTTATAGATATTGAAATATTATAATGTAGTTCCTGTGTGAACAATGCTGCCAAATTCCTGTGGTAGTTATGAAGACAGCAGGTGTGACCATGTTTGATGTGGGATGGATGTTGTTTGCTGTTAATGGATACGTCGGATGTTAGAGATTAGAGATGTGTGTAAATGTTCTACAGACATGTGATCGGATGAGTTTGACTATGCAAATGGAGAATATGTGGAGACTGATCAAATGACTCTTTTGAGCCAGTTTGTTAAGCGACTCATTTTCTTAACTGTTGGTGAAACTTAAATCTCTATCATTACTAACTTGCTTTTTATTTGACAATGTGTAGTGAGACAAATACATTTGCAACAGTGATGATAAACAAATACATAAATATTACATATATTACATTGCCGTATTGTTCTGAATATAAGACGACCCTGATTATAAGACTTTTTCAAGGTGTACCTGTAGAAAGTGTAGAAAGGTGTAGAAAGGCTTTTTGATAAAGAAAATGCTTTTGCTTGAAAATAATTTTCTTACAGCATATATTTCATAATTCAATTTTTGAATTGAAAGTATAGTAAATACTGGTAAAAAGTAGAAATGATCACATTTACAAATAAATCTGTAACTCGTAAACAATGCAATTTTTTGGATTATAAAAAAAAAAATTACCCTGTAGCCTATCCATCTCATAGTAAAAACCATGTAGTAAAACCGATATTTAATTAACAGTAGAAGCATGGGAACCATCTGAACCATCGAATGTAGGTTGGACAAGACCCACCCACTTTTTACGACCAATGGTATTAGACCCACTCACTTTAATCATCTCTACCCCTACTCCTAACCAATAAACACTTATTATTAAACATATACGATGCTTTATTTCCACTTTTTTAATATTTTCTTCATTTTTATTGAAAATAAACCCTTTTCCAATATGATATGTGATGGGAAAAGGGAGCACGGAGCAGAGCGAGTTTGTCAAAAGGCAGATTTGTACCTCCGTCTAAATTTCTGCCATGCATCTTACCCTTACACTAATGATTCAGTGTTTTCTGTAATTTTGTCTGTCCCAACCAGACGTGTAGTAAACAAGACGGAATGGCATCGGTTGCAGAAATTTTTCTTGGAGACAAAAAAGTCTGATCCATGGAGGCCCCACCTCACAAATCACAGGACTTAAAAGATGTGCTGCTAACATATTGGTGCCATATACCACAGCACACCTTCAGGGGTCTAGTAGAGTCCATGCCTTGACGGATCAGGGCTGTTTTGGCAGCAAAAGGGGGACCAACACAATATTAAGATTCATATGTTGATGTTATGCCTGATTGGTTTCTTTTCCTTCAGGATACTTCGAAGAACCGAACATGTTTATTTATTTGAAATAAAACTATTTTGTAACATTATAACAGTATTTAAAAGTTACTGATCAATTTATTGCAACCTTTCAGAAGAAAAATATAATTTCCTTCAAAAGATAAAAAAGTAAAACAAAATCTTACTAACCCCAAACATGTGTGTGTGTGTGTGTGTGTGTTTTTTTATTATTAAAAAAGCAAGCCCAGAGTCATCCCAGTCGTTCTTGCCTTCCTTCAGACTGACACTGAATATATATGAATCCCTCACTAGTTTCAGTTTTGCTGCATTAAATGGGGTTATAAAATAAGCGGTGACTCACCATATTGAAAACTTGAAGACTTGGAGGTATTAACTGAACTGAAGTTTATGGAGAGAAATGTTCTCTGGTGGGTTCATCAGAGACTTCTAAAGAAATGAAAGGATCCCCTCGGCTGAGTTGGGCTGAAAAAGTTTTATTGCTATAAGCGAACACCACTAAGAACTAAGTTTTTCACACCAGTTAATCACTGACAGTTTAAACCGTTTAAATGCACCCTTGATTATGACAAGAGCTTTATAACAACTCTGTATAATCAAGATTCTGAAGTAAAATGCTCCTCATATTTGACCCCCGGTTCTCATCTGCCAGTTTCTCCCTTCTCTCCACCAGTTCTGCATCACTGCTAATGTGCAAATTGCCTTGTCACAGTCTTGTTTTGACAGGAAGCTACGCTAATGTAGCACACTAATTAATGGGTCTCTAAATACAGCCAGATTTAGACAAGAAATGCGAATGTGAAATAGGGTCTGATGCTGATGAAATAAGTTTTGTGCCTAGCGAGACCGTCAGGGCGAATTTCGACAATGCTCCCGGGAGCTCCAGGTGCCCAATTGCAGCTTCACAAAATTCCTCTGTGAATCCTGAAGGTTTGTGTGTGTTTGTTGTGCCTCAGAGGGGCTAGTTATCTACCGCTTGCAGCCCGGTTCCTCTCGACCTCCCTCGGGCTGAGTGGCCCAGCGTAATTGAGTGCCACCTGAAAGGTTGTTCTGAAAGGTGGGTTATCTGCCCGCTCTAATCCCACAGGAGGACAGCACAGGACAAGCCCCTGAGGGCTGGAGTCCCTTTCTGCCAGCCACAAGGCATTATGGAAAAAGTCACTTTGAAAATATTAAGGACTTGTGTGCTACCTATGATGATGGTGTAACTAATATTTTATATATATATAGTGTGTGTGTGCGTATGTATGTACATAAAATATTAGTTACACCATCATCATATGTGTATATGTATGTAAATAGAGTATTTTCATAAATCAGTTTTGTGACGATATATCTCTATAGATAGTCAGTCATCATCATCTTGTGGTGTTCAGCTGCATCAGAAGCAGATGATCTGCGTTCTGTTGGCCGGAGCCCAGTGAGTGTTTGTTTTCTGCTTTGGCCACGGCATGCCCTTCAGACTGCGTGCATCAGATTGCACCGTATACTCGTGCTGTTTGAAGGGAGATGTGTGCGGCACATTAACTTCCAGACAAGCTCAAGGACAAGAAACTGGCTCAGTAGAGAATGCTGAGAGTTCACTTTTCTCTCTGTGTACACTTGCACTGACTGCTGATTTTCTGTCTCTTTAATGTATCGTGTTTGTCTCGTTCTCTTGCAGGCGGAACCTTACCAAGCTCTCGCTGATCTTCAGTCACATGTTGGCCGAGATTAAAGCCATCTTTCCAGGTGGACAGTTCCAGGGAGACACATTCCGCATTACCAAGGCAGACGCTGCCGATTTTTGGAGAAGGTCTTTTGGCGAAAAGTAAGTTTGAGTAGTTTTCTTCTTATTGCCAGATGTGATCTTTCCAGTCTTTCATTACAGCGCCAATCAATTAAAACTTTGTCAAGGAGAAATGCTTTTTCTCTCCTCCATTTAGCAGCGAGTAAGTGGGGTGAACTGTCTGGTCATGCGCTGGAGTGCTGCTCTTGAGTCAGCCCTGTGATTTAGCATACATCTGCACACTAAACTAGACACGATGATGTCTTTCCTAACTGCTCTAGTCAGCGTTTGTGAGGTGAAGGTCACTGGTTAGCTGATTTTTTTCCACAGGCTAATAGAGAGCTGCCTCTTAATTCTTAATTCTGCAAAATGAGTTTTCTCAGACAGCTTTGACCAGCCTAGGCTTGTTTGCTGGGTAAAGTTTCAGTTTTTTTCAGTTCTGCCAGCATATAAATATAGATAGAGCAGATAACATTGTGGCAGTTCATGCTTGTCGATTAGTAAGATTGGCTAGTTCAGAAGTTTTCATACTGGGATACGGGTCTCCCCAGGAAGTGCTCGGGGGTCCACAGTAAAAGAAAATAAAAATAAATAAAAATTATAATAAAATAAGGAAAAAAAGTGACATTAAAAGTGAGTTTTATTCCATGTTCTAAAGATTGGTCATATAATGTAATTTTTTAAAATTCTATTTAGTTTTTTTTCTTCAGGTTTTTGTTTTTCTTTCTACTTCTAACAGTACTCCAACAACTTAATACTTAATAAAAAAATACATTATTTCCAGAGTATAACATGGTAGTAATACAGTAAAATAGCATGAAAGTTCACACACAATGTCCTTCAAGAAAAAGAAAATCTTCAAAAGTTTTTATTCAGAGGTCAGAATATTGGCAGAAAATATTTTGAACACATTAAAAATGAAAAAATAAAAAATAAAAATGATCCACTGAAAAAAAAGACAATATACAAAATGTTAACTGTTATATTATATTCAAAATATTGTTCTATTATAATATTTATATTATATAAATTATTTTTTTATTATTTTACTCAAGAACGTGGTGATTTAGTGGACTTTTCTGACTATTTTATTGCATTGCTTTGAACTTTAATTTGATTATATACATTTCTTTGAGGAGTTATTTCTGTCATTTTAATTGCTTCTCCTGATAGGTGGGAAAAAATGAAGCAATGATTTGGAATTAAGCTGATTTACATTCCAAGCGCACCGCTCAGACAAATCGTCGGAGAGCAGATCTCTAGATCTTTAAGAGGTGTAGTCCGTTTGTAATATTTAATTCATTTGCATTTTCTGTGTCTGCTGCCACATATTTTATTTTCTGTTTAATCCAGCAAATCGGCGGGTTAAAGATAGTGTGAATGTGTGCACGGATACACAGAGTGTGCTAGGGACAGAAAAGCCTCGTAATGGGGCAGGTGTGATCAGCTAACCCAGAGAGGAAGAGCAAGAGAAGGGGGAGAAAGAGAGCGATGGGAAAAGACTGGAGCAGTCTCTAGTGTGTATCTAGTTACCGCAGCTCTGATATATTATAGATTATTATAAAGGTCTACTTCCCGCTCTGTACAGAGGAAGTGTGCATGAGTCATTGATACGAGAAACAGAGCGGCCTTCCTTTAGCTCTTCTATCTCTTCTATCTCTTCTCTCTCTCTCTCTCTCTCTCTCTCTCTCTCTCTCTCTCTCTCTCTCTCTCTCTCTCTCTCTCTCTCTCTCTCTCTCTCTCTCTCTCTCTCTCTCTCTCTCTCTCTCTCTGTATGGAAATAGAAAGCTCAGCATCCTTTTGCCATCAATCCAGTGAGCACTAGAGCTCAGATCTGTAGCTTGCAGAGTTACAGTTGTTACACTGCAAATCTATAGAAGCATGTTTGTGCATGTTGAGATACTGTATATTTAACATATATACACAGCTGTTTTTTTTAAAGTCTTGGTGGAAAATCTTGGTTTGAGGATTTTGAATAGTTGGAATGAAGAAACATTTCAGATTTCTAGGCCTGCAATCAATTAAGTAAATTTGTGAATATGATCATGTGAACTCTTTGTTTGATGCTTACAAACTTGTGTTCTTTAACTATGAAAATTGTAATTTGCATTTAAAATAGTTTTATCCTTTTTATTCAGCAAGGTCACATCAAATTGATCAAAAGTGACAGTGAAGACATTTATAATGTGACAAAAGATTTCCATTTCAATTAAATGCTGCTGTTTTGAACATTTTATTCATCAAAGAATTCTGAAAAAAATCCTCAAAAGTATTAAACTGCATTCTACATTGATAATGTTTTTTTTTTAATTTTTAATTTTTTATTTTTTACATTTGATAATATAATAAATGTTTCCTGAGCACCAAAACAGCAAAATAAAATGATTTCTGAAGTAACAAGACTCTCTATTTGGTCAAATAAATGCAGCCTTGATGTGCATCAGATTTTTTTGAAAAGCATACCAGACTTTTGTTTTTATAAGAAGTAATACTGAAATGTCAAAAAATAAAATATAAATAAAACATCCCTGTGTCCCAATGTCAAAACATCCCTCCAAAAATATCAAAATTAGAATCAAAAAATGAATCATGGAATAGGTAATTTGACTTCCATATATAATGTTTTTTTGGGATAAATTACAAAAAAAATTGCCACATGTCATTCAGTGGGAAAAAGGCAAAACTGAAGCATTTGTAGTTTGTGATCTCAGACTTTTGGACGGGGCTGTGTATACCCGTTCACTAGACCGAAAATAAGACTGTTGCCTTGTCACTGCAGTAATTCATCTCTCAGGTCAGAATGCTCTAAGACTAGAAAGATAATATCAGGCCTTATATTCTCTCTCTCTCTCTCTCTCTCTCTCTCTCTCTCTCTCTCTCTCTCTCTCTCTCTCTCTCTCAGCCTCTTGATAATGGAATATAATGCTTTTACTCAGAGGAACGAGAGAGAATGGAATATATGTGAAGTTGCCTCCTCCTCTCTCATTCGAACACCGTTCTCCGAACAGTTTCAGTTCTGTCTTCAGAAAGGTCTAGCATAGACTACATGATGTATAGACTAACCCCGACCAGATGCAGATGCATTGTGGGTATTTGATACACAGATGATATAATGAGTGAAAAAAAAAGAGATCTAGATTTTCCTCTGCAGTCACAGCAGGAAGTCTTGCTCACCGTTTCCTCATTATCAGTTCATATGCCCATGTCCTGCTGCTTCACTGACTGATGGGTTGAGGAGAGATTTGTTTTCAAGCTAATTTTTCTTATTAAACTCCCTTCTGTCCACCGAGACTCAACTCCTTTATAAACTATCATTTTAAACGCGGTAAGTGGCCATGGGCCAATAGGAGCACAGTTTCCAGTGGCAACACTGAAGGCCACCGACTGAGCTGCCTGTTTTCTGTCTAACTCTGGCGGCAGCTGTTTAGTGAATTAAAATAATGCACTCGCTGATTTTAGTCTGATAGCGTGGGGATTATCACACAACCGAATCGCCCTAGAGCAGGCACTCTGATTCAGAATTTTACCCAATTTGTTTCTCTTAACGCACAACATGGCTTTGCAGAGGTTTTTTGGAGCCTTTAAATGGATGCAGAAATCGGCCTCATGCCTCGTCGTGACCTGCCTCGCTGTGAGTCTACCCCTTCGCTCATTTATTTATTGACATGATGGTATTATGTTTGTCTCTACCTGTCCTGGATCAGTAATTGGCAAGGACAGGGTCCTTAATAAGCTTCCTTTTATGTGTTCCGCCCTCAGCCCATTAAAAAGTCATCCTTAATTAAGAGGTCAGCTATTCGAATACATTAATTAAAACAGATCTCGTCTTTCTTCACAAAACCAAACTCAGCTTCTCTGTCCAGCTTCTTGAAGTGCATCAGAGACAGGTTTAAGGGGGATTATGCTCAGAAAAACTACTTGTAATGCCCCATATGGGATATGTATTGGTATTTATGAGGAGAGTTATTTATTTGTGTTCCCTCTAGTAAACCCACCGGATTGATTCATTGTTTTCTTAACCACACTGACCGACGCTTAGCAAGTGTGTCAGAGGCCAGAGTGAGTTTCCTTATTCCTGGCGATGCATCAGCACTTTTGCGCTGTTCCGCTGTGGCTGCTGATTAATACATATGCAAAACACGATTTTGCTCTGGGAAAATTCCATGCTAAACTGCAGTTTAATCATGCTGAAGATGCATAATGAACAGAACTTGTGACATGGTGGAAATGAGTTTGAATGCGGAGATGATAAAATGATTATAGTTGTCTCTCATTTAGTTAAAGTAGCCCCTATAATTTTTTTGGACATTGCACATTTTTCAGTGATTCTCAAACTACTCAATGGATGAATCAGTCTCTCTATATCCCTCCTTTCTGCGAGCCTACTCTGCTTTGCTTGGCCAGACAGCCCAGTCTGTTGTGATTGGTTTACCGCTTAAAGTGCGTTTCAGAAGCTAAACGTCCATTACCATAGCTGAACTTCAGCTCTATCCGCAGGCTTTCCAAACCGATTGCACACACTGTAAAGACAGTACCGATATGGTTTTACTATATCAATCCAAGTCCGATGATGAAACATTGGAAGAACTAGTTATTCAACCTGAACATCCATCACAAGGACGACTCGAGCAGGTTTCTCAGTGATGCGCTACTCATTTTGAGGTTCATTATGAGATGTTGCAGCTGTAATTCCTCACCATCAGCATTAACAAGAGTATGTCTATTAAAAAAACCCATGTGTATTTTTTTCATTTATTGTGGTGCACATGCGATAACTGTCAATAATGATGCATATGCTAGCCAAGCACTAATATGAATGACTAATGGGACATAAACATTTGTAAAACAAATCTCCATCCTTTATCTTTACTCAAAGTAGTAAGAACGATTTTAATAGACAGTTTAAGGTTATATTGGCCCACAGCCGATGAGCAGAAGAGTTTCAGTAAGACCCAGTAGAAAATATATACATTAATATTCATACTAACAGGTTGCATACTTACAGGAGGAGCAAGCTGGTCCAAATGAACTGTGTACTGACCCATCTTTCAAGAGCGAGTGTTTTGCAAATCTGGCGTTGAACTCCGAGATTTGAGAAGCAGTCATCAGTAAAATGGTGTGTCTGGGGTTTTTGTGATGTAAAATCTTATACAAATGTATTTTCTAATGATGTAGAAACAACACGCAGTGGGATTTGAATTACAAACGACTTGTTTAGGCGGTTCAGAGTCGATTCTTTCTTTTAGGAGACAATAACTTTATTTATTGTAAACTTTCGACTTTACAACTCACAAACAGCATGAAATCGAATATTCGAAAAACCATAATAGTGGCACTTTAATCTTTTGGATATTTTAACATGAAAACATTGCACAGCACCTTTTGAAGCGTTAAATCGTTTTATCTTTCAATGCGCACCAAGGCTGCATTTATTTGTTCAACAAATACAGTAAAAAAACTATAATCAGAATCACGTCTTCCAGTGAGTCATAGTAAGGGAAATGCTATATTGTATTAATAATTAATTTTATGACTTTTATTTAAGAGCAATAGAAGCCAAGAAGTTGTCATTTAGATAATTGGTTAAGCGTGTGTGTAAGAAAGGTTTCTGAATGGGCTGAGACTCATCCAGCAGGCCAGTGCCCTCTCTAATAAGAATCAGCAGAGCTGATGTTTCCTCATTAACCTGCTGGTCTGTCTGATTCAGCGTGGCTCTTCCACGCCATTGTCTCTTTATTACCCTTATTAACAGGCTGTGATCCTCAGTCCAGCATAACTGTTTTAATCCACAACAAGTTTCTTTTCCTGACAGACTACTTGCTATTTGCAAAACCCAAAAGTTTTTGGTCCCAAAGCAATCTGAGAATGATGGGTAATGCTCTCTCAGGGTGGCTGACACTTTTAGATTGTCAGAATAAAGAGCAGTAGATCCTCCGTTTTCTTGTCTCACCTGAAAAAAATAAAATTACTTGTTGACCTGAATTGATTTATTATAATTTTTGGTTAACCAAGAAAAGAGAAATCTCGGCTTAAGCCACCGCTCTGCTTTGTCTTTTCTTTTTCTTCTTCTGTGTGCATGTTTGTGTCTGAAAGTGTTAACTGGTCAATTTGTGACGGTCAGTTTTTATGAAACCGTTCTTTAGAGAAGTCGAAGCAGTGTGTGGGTGGCACTTTTCTCCACAGGCTCTGCTATTTACCTCACAACCTCCATTTTGTGGCTCTCATAGACCACCAGGGGAATGTATACGACATTTTTACAGCACGTGAATAAGAGTTTACAGTCATAGACACAGATATACAGTACAAGAACTTGCGTTCTTAGTCATTATGGCAAATGTGTATTTTTTAAAGACTGAATGTGCTCTAATGTGTGGGATTTGTACAGTTTGAGGAACCATTAGACTCTTAGCTTACCCATGGACTCCCAGTGTAAAATACTGTTTTTTCACTGCATTTATATATTGCTTTGACACGTCATAGCAACACACTCACTTTTTCTTCAGAAATATCTAGTACTTTAATGTTTTCACAGGCCACAGTAACTGAAGGATTTGATGTCTGATTCAGTTCATGTGTTTATAGCCCAAAGCAACTGGATGTATTTCGAGAAGGATTTACACAAGTCTAATCCCAGTGTGCGTTTGTGTGTTTCGTGTGGTTCCAGGACAATAGTGTCATGGAAAATGTTCCGGCAGTGCCTTCACGACGTGCACCCCATCAGCTCCGGGTTGGAGGCCATGGCTCTGAAATCTACCATCGACCTCACCTGCAATGACTATATCTCTGTCTTTGAGTTCGACATCTTCACTCGTCTTTTCCAGGTAACCCCTCACCTCCCACAATCCCATCCAAAACCGTTTATCTCAATGTCTCACCACGACAAATCGAGTTAGATCTGAATTTAAGCTAGCATTTAAATGTCAACTACTTTCTGAAAACAGCTAATCGTAATAAGGAAATCGATACGGAAGGATCACCCTTTTTTTTCTCTCCAGCGTGGGTCGAGCTACTCATTCTGTGGAGAAACCTTCTACATAGATGTCTCACAGATAACCACAATTAAATTGAAAACATCAAACACGTCTCAATGCTTTGTAGTCATCGTGTCTCTGTGCTCTAATGGAAAATAGTCTTAACACTGGGGATCACCTCTGTAAATGAGTGTTGAGTGGGAGGTTAGTTTTATGCAGAGGAATCCCTTAAAAAAACACACCTCATCTTTAACCACAACACACACATGCTTACAAATCTGTGTTTGCACAAGCACTATTGCGTATCAGTTGCAAAACACCCACATTTTGTCTACCTACTCAAGCTTTTGCTGCAAGAAATACTACAATTCCCATAAATGTGTTGGAAGGACCCACATCATTTCATTAGCGTGGATTTGTTTATTTTTGTGAGTCAATCAGTGAGCAATATGGAGTGTAATGTGCTTCTTATTGTCATGTGACCTTCTCCCAGTTGAATAACCTCACATGACCCCCACTACCTTACAGCCAAAACCAACAAAACTGCACTCTGCTCATTTGATCATCCAAACGTCTCTTTGTAGCTCTTCTCCTGATTTTAGGAAATTGCTTAAGTCTCGATTGGTTCAGTCAGCTTGTATGGGAAAGAGGGAAACTTTTCCATTTGACCACATATTTACAGTATCAAGAGTCCCAGCTGCTTTTCATTTAGTTATGACATGTCAATATAATTTTATTTAAGAATGCACAAAGGAACAAAGTATTGGAGCATTAAGTCAGTCTTAAAAAATGCCCGAATTTCATTGCATTATAGGTTATCAAATCGCACTTAAGGGGCATAAAGGGATACATATTTTGTAAAATATGTCTTTAGATAATTATTAGATAAATATTTATATTTAAATATATTTAGTATGTTTAACACAACCATGTCAAAATATGCTGCTTTGGAACAATACTTTATAAATAAATCTGAATTCAATTGAAAATCCTCCTCCCGAATACAATTCAAAAACCAAACAGCATCTGCAAACAAATTGTGGTAGATCTTTTCTCCGAAAATTCACACTAACTTCACTTTTTTTTTTTAAATGGATAAAGTTACTTCCCAGTTACCATTATGCATTAATTATAAAGAACCTTTTAGTTCCAGAAAGTGTCCAGATACTTCCCTCCAGATATATATCCTTTCATCTTGTTTTTAAAAAATTGTGTTTGTGCTCTTTCTTTAAACTGAATGAATAGAATAGTTAACCCCCCCCCCACACACACACACACACACACACACACACACACTGTTATATTAATTTTAGGCAACATAATTCTTACGTAATTCCTTTTTCACTGTGATTGATTATTTGGTATCCAAATACTTTAGTCATCCTTTTGGACAGCATATTTAAAACACTTTTTGTTAAATGTTTAGTTTGTGTTTGTGCCGAGTTTCTTTTAAAATAAATGCAACTAAATTAAATTTAGATACAAATCTGATTTACTGATTAGATAGAGCAGTCATACATTTTTAACTATGACTTAAGTGTTCAAATACTTTTTGCGTAAATTGTTGTATGTCCAGCTACAAGGGACAATAGTATACCTAGTTGAGTTGGTGTCTTGATTTAACTGTCCAGGAGGTTGATGATGGCAAAAATAAAACGTATACTGGCACATTCCAATCTGACTTCTGTTTTCTGTGCTATTTAAATTATCATGCATTACAGACTTCCTAAACTCACTACCTCTCTCTTTTCTCTACCCTGTAGCCTTGGGGCTCAATCCTGAGGAACTGGAACTTTTTGGCGGTCACGCACCCAGGCTACATGGCCTTCCTGACGTACGATGAAGTGAAGGCACGTCTGCAGAAGTACATCAACAAACCTGGCAGGTACAGACTTGTCTATGTCTGCGTGTGTAACTAGATGGCTGTAATAGACACACCATCTGCTGTGTGGTGCGTCGGGCCAGCCAGCTGTTTTTCTCCAGTCTGGCAGACGACCCCGCTTGCATGGGAAAGTGGGCGAGGCGGAGATGTTAGCTTATTACAGGAGTCTCTTTGTCTGTGCTTATGCCCTCGCCGACTCTTGTTTGTTATTTAGCATGCACTGCTTCTAGGATCTAGGATCAATGCAAACTGGAAATGAACTCATAACCTTTGCATTGGTTACCCAGATTGTACCATACCGGCATGCCAAGGGTGCATCCCTTAGGGAGACAGCGGTAGTTAAATCCAGTCTGTTTGGATTAGCTGATTAGAGAAACAGCATCGCATCTGTGCTGAAACAACTTCGAGGTCCAGAGCCAGACGGCAAGCGCGATTACACACTGGTCAGAGTCGTTTAATGCAACAGCAAGATAATAGAAGGCCATAAAATAAGAAACTTTATGGGAAAGGACTCCCCTTGTTTGATTTTCACCAGGAAGATGGCCCTTTTTAAATGGCTGATGTGGGTTGGAGAGATGTGGCAAAACAAACAGACAGAAGTCAAGGACGGTGGGTGGTCGCGCAGAACTGGATGCAAATACCAATCGACTGAAGAGGAGCAGCAGCTGTGTGTGTGCGGTTAGAGAAGGTCTTGGCGGCACCCAAGGGAACTATATGTGCTTCACGCCGAGTTTCTACCCTCGACAGTCACCTGGTAAAATCGGCCTTTTGACACGCTGAATGTTGTATTTATATCAGGAAATACACACTAGCTTTTTATGATCTGTGTGTATTTGTGTGTGATGGCTCCGAGGGTAATGGCGACGTCGCTTGATTCCTCTGACAGTCATTTCCCAGTTTCTCCTCTGGTCATCCACATTGAATCTCTGCTCTCGGCCCACCAGGACCCATGTCTGCCCAGTGCCACAGTGCATTGGAAGTTAAATTACCTCGAGAAACCAAGCACTAATGGCTGGAAGTCTAATTTTGAAGAAGGCTATTATAAAGTATGAGGATGATGACGGAGACAAAATGACAAAAAAGTGTTATGAAAGTGGCCTTCTAAACTTAATTTTGTGTGATGAACATGCACAAATTGAAGTCATTATTCACTGAAAACCTTGACATCTGTCCTGTAGGTCTGCATGGCATGTTCATGATGGAAATGGCAATGTCCGATTCATGAACAAATCATTCTTTTGACAAGGTTCTTTTTAATGAACTGCTTGATTCATGAATTGTTTGTTCATGAATTTAATAAATTCAAGTCATCAGTTCAATATTCAGTTTATGAAACACTCTTTCACTTGGTTCTTAAAGGTTAGTTCACCCAAAAATGAAAATTCAGACAGGCCTTCATTGACCCCAATGTCATGAATCGGATTTCAACAAAAATGTCTTAGTGTTCCGAAGATGAACGGAGGTTTTGCGGGTGTCCAACGACGTGAGGGTAAGTAATTAATGACAGAATTTTCATTTTTTGGTGAACTAACCCTTTAATGAATGATCCAGTTCATTAAAACCAATGTATTGGTATTTATTCATGAATCAAATCGATTTAATTCAGTAAACAATAACCCAAATTTTCCTCTTTCTCACACAAAACCGTCGTATGACTTGGGGTGGGCGATATGACAAGAATCTTATATCACCATATGAGTCATTTTATTTAATGATCACACATACATACATACATACATACATACATACATACATACATACATACATACATACATACATACATACATACATACATATACAGTCTTGTTCAAAATAATAGCAGTACAATGTGACTAACCAGAATAATCAAGGTTTTTCGTATATTTTTTTATTGCTACGTGGCAAACAAGTTACCAGTAGGTTCAGTAGATTGTCAGAAAACAAATGAGACCCAGCATTCATGATATGCACGCTCTTAAGGCTGTGCAATTGGGCAATTAGTTGAATTAGTTGAAAGGGGTGTGTTCAAAAAAATAGCAGTGTGGCATTCAATCACTGAGGTCATCAATTTTGTGAAGAAGCAGGTGTGAATCAGGTGGCCCCTATTTAAGGATGAAGCCAACACTTGTTGAACATGCATTTGAAAGCTGAGGAAAATGGGTCGTTCAAGACATTGTTCAGAAGAACAGCGTACTTTGATTAAAAAGTTGATTAGAGAGGGGAAAACCTATAAAGAGGTGCAAAAAATGATAGGCTGTTCAGCTAAAATGATCTCCAATGCCTTAAAATGGAGAGCAAAACCAGAGAGACGTGGAAGAAAACGGAAGACAACCATCAAAATGGATAGAAGAATAACCAGAATGGCAAAGGCTCAGCCAATGATCACCTCCAGGATGATCAAAGACAGTCTGGAGTTACCTGTAAGTACTGTGACAGTTAGAAGACGTCTGTGTGAAGCTAATCTATTTTCAAGAATCCCCCGCAAAGTCCCTCTTTTAAAAAAAGGCATGTGCAGAAGAGATTACAATTTGCCAAAGAACACATCAACTGGCCTAAAGAGAAATGGAGGAACATTTTGTGGACTGATGAGAGTAAAATTGTTCTTTTTGGGTCCAAGGGCCACAGGCAGTTTGAGAGACGACCCCCAATCTCTGAATTCAAGCCACAGTACACAGTGAAGACAGTGAAGCATGGAGGTGCAAGCATCATGATATGGGCATGTTTCTCCTACTATGGTGTTGGGCCTATTTATCGCATACCAGGGATCATGGATCAGTTTGCATATGTTAAAATACTTGAAGAGGTCATGTTGCCCTATGCTGAAGAGGACATGCCCTTGAAATGGTTGTTTCAACAAGACAATGACCCAAAACACACTAGTAAACGGGCAAAGTCTTGGTTCCAAACCAACAAAATTAATGTTATGGAGTGGCCAGCCCAATCTCCAGACCTTTTGAGAACTTGTGGGGTGATATCAAAAATGCTGTTTCTGAAGCAAAACCAAGAAATGTGAATGAATTGTGGAATGTTGTTAAAGAATCATGGAGTGGAATAACAGCTGAGAGGTGCCACAAGTTGGTTGACTCCATGCCACACAGATGTCAAGCAGTTTTAAAAAACTGTGGTCATACAACTAAATATTAGTTTAGTGATTCACAGGATTGCTAAATCCCAGGAAAAAAAAATGTTTGTACAAAATAGTTTTGAGTTTGTACAGTCAAAGGTAGACACTGCAATTTTTTTGAACACACCCCTTTCAACTAATTGCCCAATTGCACAGCCTTAAGAGCGTGCATATCATGAATGCTGGGTTTCATTTGTTTTCTGACAATCTACTGAACCTACTGGTAACTTGTTTGCCACGTAGCAATAAAAAATATACTAAAAACCTTGATTATTCTGGTTAGTCACATTGTACTGCTATTATTTTGAACAAGACTGTATATATTTATATATACATACATATATATTATATATATATATATATATATTATATATATATATATATATATATATATATATATATATATATATATATACATATATAATATATCATAAAGCTTACTATAGACAAATAAACTACAAAATAGCAAAGAAAACAAACTACAATAAAACAAAAACAATTGAAATACACCTAACATAAAAACAAGCACTAGAAATGCTACATAAAATGTATAAACTTATCAAATGTATATAAAAAAAATGCATAGTCTTTACTCAATACATTAAATATGCATTTATTTTTAATAAAATTACAAAAGTAATTGTCAAGAGCAATGAGATATTTTCTCTTTGTTGTTGTTTTATTAGCATTGATAATGACAGCAGGTACATTTGGATCACTCCACGGATCCAATATACTATTACTTGTGTGTTCTTTCTCAATTTCGCAGTTCTTTCTCAACTATTTACAGACACTTAAGACATAAATGACTCCGTTTACTTGCAAAACATGTCATTTTGACACATAGGCATTTGTATTTAGCCATTCCAGCACAATTAGGCGGCAAAAAGCACAAAAACAAATTTGCCTCTCTCAGAGAGCGCCCACATATACTTAAATGAGTTGACTTTCGTGACCGCACAGCAACGTCACATGAGCGTAAACACGATCTCTAGCGCTTGACACATTTCTACAAGTTAATTGTGTCTACCAGTGTATCGCCCACCCCTAGCATGATTCTAAGTCAAATGGACCACTTTTATGATACTTAAAGGGTAATTTTTATGAATATTTCCAACCTCAAAGCTTCAGTCTCCAATCATTCTAATAGCATTTTTATTTTTTTGTCAAAACTGAATTGACTAAAACGAGCATTTTAGACTATAATCTGTCCTAGGACAGATGGTGGGGCTCAGCTGTGCTTCAAAGCTGATTTTAGAGTAAATATTGACATCAAATAAGTAAAATAAAAAAATATTGAATCCATTTTTCAGTGTTGGTATTGTTACTGAGTTTTGCTTATCCTCTAAATAAAAAGGTGTCAAAAGGCAAATAATAAATAATGCTAATAGTAAATTATGAATAAGAAAAGACACTTTCAGTAAAAATTACTGTAGCAAGTATAATATTAAACAAATGAGACATGACAGAGTTGAGTTGGAAGTAGACCTATAGAGAGTTAACAAGAGTGTAAGACCATACAATGTTTCCCCCGTGCGTGAAAAGAGCTGTGTCCAGTGTGAAAGCAGCACAGTGGAGCATTATGGGATTAATCACATTTAACACAGAGAGCTCCATTCATCCATAGCAGCTGCATTAGAAATAACTCTAATGTAATTCAGAAATCCTGCAACAATCCCTTACATCAGGCCATGACCTTTCCGTGTGATGAGTCAGTGTGTGTGTGGTCTTATGTCTCAAAATAGTGGCTCAAACATGTCAAAACATCACTGTTGCATTTACCACATCAGATGTTCTTATTCTGGCCTTTCTAACCTTTGTCTGATCCGTTTTATATGCGTAGATGTTCATTTTGTGACATCACATTAATAAAGCATTATGAATTGCAAATCGAATTCTGTGCACCAGCATTCAAGACACTTTGTAGAAACTTTTCCACCTCCTGCTGAGAAATGTCAACCTGTTCTCCATCCATTCCTCCGTCAGCCAAAGTTTTTTCTTTTTTTCCAGCCTCAGTGCCAGCCTGTGACACCCTGCCGCTGTGGGATATTGAATGGAAAGGTTCAGTCTGGTACCAGCTAGTCTCTTAATCCTGGCTGAATTTGTTGTTCAGCAGTTGCATAACTAAAAGACGTATTTGAATAACTCCAAAAATGTGCTTTTCGTTTCCTTTTCCTCTTACATTTCTCGGTAAAGGGGCAGGCAGAAGTAAACGTTATCTTTGGTTCGGTTTTTCTTTCTAGTGTATGTCAAAGCCTTCGGTTATTTCATAATCGCTGTAATGATATCAAAACTGTTATGAACTGGTATTATTTTCAGTTTCTACACAAATATATATCTTTAATGTAATTAACATTTAATCAACACATTTAGTTTAAAGGGTTAGTTCACCCAAAAATGAAATGTATATCATTAATGACTCGCCCTAATGTCGTTCCTCACCTGTAAGACCTCCGTTCATCTTCAGAACACAGTTTAAGATATTTAATATTTAGTACGAGAGATTCTGTCTCTCATTGAAAACATATGCACAGTATACTGTCATCAGTATGTGACATCAGTTAGTTCGAAAATACATTTTTGTCCCAAAATAACAAAAACTACGACTTTATTCAGCATTGTCTTCTCTTCCGGGTTTGTTTTCAATCCTCAAACAAAGATTCGAACGGTTGAATCAGTGGATTGATTCTTGATTCGGATCGCCAATGTCATGTGATTGCAGCAGTTTGACACACGATATGAATCATGAATCAATACGGTGATTCATGACCGTTGATGTTGAAAAATGATGTTTTTATTCCCTTTCTGGAAAGGGACAGTATAGTGTGCATACATGGAGAGACAGAATCTCACAGACTAAATTTAAAATGTCTTTAGTCATTAATGACATACATTTCATTTTTGGGTGAACTAACCCTTTAACATAATCAACCTAAGCTCAAGACCACGCCAACAACCTCAACGAACGTTGCCTGGAATCCAACCGACAAACATGAACTATGCTAGCCAATATATGTTTAAACATGGCCTACCGTCACCTGCATTGTCCCTCGCGACAGAAGCATGCCAGAAATGCTTTCCAGTTTGTAATAATTCTTTCTCTCACCCTGTCCCCAGCTACATCTTCAGGCTGAGTTGTACGCGGTTAGGCCAGTGGGCCATCGGCTACGTCACCAGTGACGGGAACATCCTGCAGACCATCCCACATAACAAGCCGCTGTTCCAGGCGCTCATCGACGGATGCAGAGAAGGCTTGTGAGTACCTCAGACAGCACAAACTATTAAATAAACGTCAGAGCTTTGGCCTAATGCTTGGTGCAAGTAGAGCCATGCTGCTCATGTGGGCGTTTTGAGTTCAAGTTCCTGTCCTAACCTCCAACTATTAATCTAAACCATTCAGCTCTACTTAACGCCCACTATCTCAGCCCAGTCACTTGCATCACTCTTGTCCTCTTTCAGTCGATGGTACATTGACATATTTGATCTTTCTTTGGTTGAAAGTCTAGACAGTGGGACTGAAGATGGTCGAGTTATAATGTCACTATATGAATAGGTCTGAGCTCATAAATATTGTTTGCATCAGTTTGCTGTCATTCTAGTTTTACGGTTGATCAGATATTTTCACATTACCTTTTAATACATCCAACTTTATCTCTTTGCAAACAGTACAGTGTAAAGAAATATGGTCACAAAAGGTAATTAAAGTTGGATAAATATGTCCAACATAATCCACATACATAAAGTATACTCACATAAGGCGAGACATACTACAGTATATGGCATATCTCACCTGCTTGATTGATCACTAAATGTAAACTATATTAAGATATAATAAATACTAACAACATGCTTTTCTTTGAAATCCTGTTTTCATTCTGAGAAGCACTATAGAAATTTGAATTGACCTCAAGGGCTAAAAAATATATAACTGCATATGTTTTCAATCTTTATAACTTTATAACTAATTTCAACTAAATTCCCTTTATCAGTAATTAAGCTCAAAATGGTCAAAAAGTGCAACTAAAAACAAAATAAACCATCAGTTTTTATGGCTTATCACCACTTTTTTCATTGAATCATCTTTTAAAAAACTTATAAAGAAACACACACGTTTGTTTTTGTGAAATGTGGGGACATTCCATAGGCGTAATAGTTTTATACCGTACAAACCGTACTTTCTATCCCCCTACACGTCCCCTAAACCTACCCATCACAGGAAACATACTGCATTTTTACTTTCTCAAAAAAACTCATCATGTATGATTTATGAGCATTTTGAAAAATGAGGACATCGATAATGTCCTCATATTTCACCCTCTCCTTGTAATACCTGTCATACCCATGTCAATTATACACATTTGTGTCCTGATATTTCACACACGCACGCACACACAATCAAATGAGATTCAAAAATGAAAGCAGTAAAAAAAAAGAAAATTACTTAAATCAAATAATTTATTAAAATCAGTGGAGCATTGTTTATCTATTTCATACTTCAGCTACGTAAATAAATATGTGTAATTATTGCCTGCGTATGAGCAGTACATATTTGAATATTAACTGACTAAGTTTGATTGAGTGGGACAAAGATAGGGTTCTGGCGCCCGTGTGTCCAGATCTACTCATTTTGTCCCATTTTCCTGGAATCAACTCCCGTAGTTGTTCTGTGAAGCATCCTATCAGCTCAATATGTTCTGGAAAGCTGGCAGTATGTCTTGTAAACACACACACACACACAAACACACGTGCACACACACACACACACACTCTCCCTCTTACTCTTCGTTGGCAGGTGTCTTACTAGCATGTCTGTTTGAGGTGTCATTTACAGGTTTTAGCTGCATGTATCTGTCACTGATGCTGTGTCAGCTGTCTCTAAACCACATCACACACTTGGCTTGTGGCTCTGTCTGCCCGGCCTAGCGCCACATGCCAATCTCACACCATCTGAGCTGTACCATGTCCGCCTATTTATTTCAGTTAACGAATCCGATGTGCTTGCATAACTCTTGTTTCTGGTAAAAGAACTTCACACAAAAGGAACACAGTCATTGTTAATAAACGCGTGCCTATCACTAGGCAGTGGCACACACAATAAACTCATTTCTAAAGAAGCTAAAGAAGCTGCCATTGTGAAATCTAGGTGCATTTTGTAGAATTTATTTAATTTTGTTATGCTTTCAGCCATCAATAACTGCGATCAGTTTCATTTAAAACGTTTTGCAGAATTCTCTCCCTTATAATCAGCCCAGAAAATGCAGAAAAAAGTCTGCAGATGTTGTCTGGTGTCTCTCTCTCTCTCTGGTCTCTCTCTCTCATCTGATTGCCCCAGCCGAGAGGTTTGATCCCTGCTGTAAGTGCAGCGATTCAGACATTGGCTGTGATTGGATGGGCTGTGGAGCTGGCCCAGTTTCACAGCACTGCTAATAGAGATGCCACAGAGCCAGTCGCAGAGCAAGTCTCTTAACCTCATACTCTTTTTGCTGTCTTTCTCTCCATCTGTAGTTATCTGTTTCCAGATGGGCGCAGTTATAACCCAGATCTCACTGGCCTGTGTGAACCCACCCCACATGACCACATTAAGGTCACACAGGTTAGTAACGGATGCACTTTTGAGTTGGCTAAATGTCAGATATTTTTTTTTCATCCTAGTCATCTTTTTCCCCCTCTCTTTTTTCGCTCTTTTCAGGAACAGTACGAGTTGTACTGTGAAATGGGCTCTACATTTCAGCTGTGTAAGATCTGCGCTGAAAACGATAAAGATGTAAAGATTGAGCCATGTGGTCACCTCATGTGTACTTCCTGTTTGACATCATGGCAGGTATGTATCGCAGGTGTTTTTATCATTTACACTAGTGTTTCATTTAGCTACTCTCAATGGCTGGACGGGAGAATTCTGCTAAAGCTAATTTCATACCTATGATTTTTATGTATTGTAAATAAACAATAAATAATATTTTCACACATGCATAATTTGACCGAATTACAGCTTGATTTACAAACAATGCACAAAAAAATTATAATTACCTTGATATTAGCTTTATCTTGAGGTTTCTGTGTACATTGCTTCTCATATTTCATCTAAAACATGCTCTTTTTTCATGAATGTATTGAAAGGTTTTTATTTCAAACTCTTTTATTTGTAATCATTTATTTTATTTTTTATGTTTTATATTGATAAAATGTGTGATTAAAAAGTTTCAAGACAAATAAGAGGAAAAAGTTGTTATATTAGCCATATTATAATATACCATTAATTATCTTTATTATATTAACATTACATTAAAACAAAGCCCTTGAAGTGGAACACCCATAAACGCTATATCTGAATATATACATAAACGTGTATATGATACACACGTGTGCCACCACCACACAGCTGCAGCTTTTCACACAGCTGTGCTCATGCACAAAATAAATGTGTCTTATTTGCATGCAGTATGGTGAAACGCTTTGCATCACATGTAAACGCTTCAGTGACGCCCAGTACTCAGCTAATGGATCTAGTTAAAAGTGCTTTAATGGCTAGCTATGACCTGAATACTGAGTGTCATCAAGGCTCAGTGGAAAACGAACAGCAGGTAATCTGTCTTTCCATCGCCCTTGCGTTTGTCCCAATCACAAATGCAAAGGGGCATGACAGCAGACAGGTGAAGGAAAGGCAGATAGGGTAGGAAATGTGTCCTCTATGGTTGCATTTATCTTCTGTGTGTGTTTGTGTGTGTTTGTGTGTGTTTGTGTGTGTTTGTGTGTGTGTGTGTGTGTGTGTGTGTGTGTGTGTGTGTGTGTGTGTGTGTGTGCGCGTGTGACCTGGTAATCCCTACGTTATGGGGACAAAATGTCCCCACAAAGATGGCAATATCTGAAATCCTTGTTCTTGTGGGGACATTTTTAGGTCCCCATGAGGAAAACATCTTATAAATCACACAGGAGTTTTTTTGAGAAAGTAAAAATGCAGAATGTTTCCTGTGATGGGAAGGTTTAGGGGCAGTGTGTGTGTGTGTGATGGGAAGGTTTAGGGGTAGGGGCAGTGTAGTGGGATAGGATGTACAGTTTGTACAGTATGAAATCCATTACGCCTATGGAAAGTCCCCATAAAACATGGAAACACGACGTGTGTGTGTGTGTGTGTGTGTGTGTGTGTGTGTGTGTCAGTGTATGATTGTGATTGAGGATGTTTACGTGGGTGACGTTAGAGGGATGTTACACATTTGGGGTGAAGTGTGTATGTGTTTACATTTTACCAGAAATTTTCAGATCGGGTGTTGTCCGAGCATCAGAGCTTCTCTTACGATAAACAGATTATTTTGGGCCAGCTAAACTCGGACGCCTCAGCCAGATGCATGCTACGAGGGTTTAGTTTTTTTCCTCTTTGTAATGGAAACTTCACTCGCTCATGCTGATGTGAGCATAATTCCTGATTCGAGTCTTGGTGCTCATGTGAGCCAAGCAGGTTTGAGTCTGGCCAGAAACATGCCCTTGATTTTATTCCCTGTTTCTCTCTCCAATAATAGCAAATCATTTTTCAATATATCACTAGAAAATTTAGGGAGAAGCAGTACTTTTGTAGTGTTTTGCGATTTTTGTTTTGGCACAGTGGTTTTCCCTCTGCTACACATGGATCTGCTGAGGCTAAATCTCAGATTTGTGATCATTGACCGTGAACCTTTACTGCATGACCATGGAAGTGAAGCGCTCAAGCTAATTGAATTCAGAAGAGCACTTCATCAGAACAATACAGTGGCACCCAAATATTATTTGGCCACTTAAAAATGCATGCATGTCACTGCCTTAAATAATAAAATGTCAAACCAATGTGCCCTTTATTTTAAAAGAAAGATTGCACAAGCTTACAATTTTCAAGCATATTTCACATTTTTATTTTATTTTTATATTATAAAACAGTAGACACACTGCTCAAAATTAACATTTAAAGTATTCAAAAACTTTCTGTTAGTGAAATGTTGGAACATTTTTGCAGTTGTTGTGCTGCTTAATTTTTGGATCCAAGTGTTTGCTTTTTCCATATTTTAGTGTGTGAATGTATGAAGAAGGATGTCATCTTTCCTTCAGAGCAGGATTGTTGTCACTGAGCGCACATCGTTGCAACACATCTAAAATGACATTAAAGGTCCTCATCTGTGGTCCATCACGAGCCCATTCTTCAACAACAATATGAGAGTTTGTGCGGCTTTTCAAATCTCCTCTGCTGTTGTTCACCCTCTCGTTTTTTTTAACCTGTCACCTGCCTATAGAAAAACCTGAGCATTAAATAAACCATTCAACCTGTCGAGAGCGTAGAGAAGTGTTGCAGGCAGAGAGATTGATATTCATTGCTATTTTTCTGGTAAGTTTACGAACACACAGCAGTGTATTGAAGGTGACCATCCCTTTAGAAATCTTTTCTCATTTAATAGCCTTGTTTAATGCGGAGTCAGTTGGGGTGTGTTTCTCTCTCTCAGTTTAAGGGCTCTAATTAGGATTAGATTTCAAACAACGCTTTGATGTCTTTCCGCGTGACCCCTCGACCAGATGGCAGCCATGATCATCTTTTGTTCTTGTAAATATCGACACACTTTGATTCTCAGAGTTCAATGGAGGAAATGAAAGATGATTGCTGTTCGTTTTGCCATGTGTAAGCGGTCTCCAGGCCGTACGGATCCGCGCGACATGGAGGAGTGTCCTGCGTGTGTGTCTGTCTTGCTTTGCTTGAAAAAGAGAAATTGGTTATCCGGCCCGAGGGGGTAGCATGTGCGTTCCAGCTGTTTGTAATCAAACATGGCTCTTCAGATCCTGCCAGTAAAGAGTTTCCTCATGGCCGAGGCATATTTCCACAACAATCTGTCAGTGTTTACAGTGCTATACAAATAAGCAGACCAGAACCGTTAGGTTGATATCAGCGACGGTTACTACACCATGCTCGTGTCAGGTTTGAGTACGAGGCGGTTTTCTGGACTTCTACAAGTGTTGGAGAGTGCACGTTACGTGTGTGTGTGTGTGTGTGTGTGTGTGTGTGTGTGTGTGTGTGTGTGTGTGTGTGCGCGCACTAGTGTTTTAAAGTTCACTCAGTGTGTCCTCGACTCTTTTCTGCAGGATTCTGACGGTCAGGGTTGCCCGTTCTGTCGCTGTGAGATCAAGGGGACCGAGCCCATCATTGTGGATCCGTTTGACCCACGCAATGAAGGGGCCAAGTGCTTCTTCCTGGACCACTTCAACTCCCCGATGCTGGACCTGGATGACGATGATGACCGAGAGGAATCATTGGTCATAGACCACATCAAGAAGGTACAACATCTTTGAGATTCCCCGCAGGATATCGTAATTGATCCTAATTACTTAGAGTACCATTCAAAAGTTTGGGGTCGGTAAGATTTTGTTATTTTTTAGTTTTATTTAAATATTTTTATATGTAGTCTCTTAAGCTCACCAAGGCTCACCAATATATATTTTTATAATGGAAAGCAAAGTTTCATTTTCAGCATCATTACTCCTTCAGGAATCATTCTAATATGCCGATTTGGTGATCAAGAAACATCCAGAAATGTTGAAAACAGTTGTTCTGCTTAATATTTTTGTGGAAACTGTGACTTTATCAGGATTTTTTTAAACATATATTTTGAAAAAGGTTTTATAACTTACTGTCACTTTTGATCAATTTAATGTGCTCTAGCTGAATAAATGCATTACTTTCTTACTGACCCCTAACTTTTGAATGGTAGTGTATATGTGCTAAATATGAATTCATATTGATTATGTACATTTAAAGGAACTGTATGTAAGAAATGTATTTCAATGAATCATAAAATGGCCCTCATATGTCACGAGACATTAAGAAATCATGTTATTTTCAAATACTTATATCACTGTCAACAGTAGTCCGGCCAGGATATTGTCATTTAAAAGTTGTTGTTGCAGCCCTCAACTGATGTTGATGTAGACATGTTGTGGTATGGCCTGAAGCTCCGCCCTCCACCTATCGACCAATCACGAAATCAGTAGTGTTTGGGCATCCAGAGGGATTTTAAAGTGATTGCAGTACCAGTTTTGGCCACAACCTTACAAACACTTCCTTTAAAAGCACAGTATGCAAGATTTTTGGACTAAAATATAATTTTGCTTACTTGATTACTTATATTATCCTAAATGTTTAAATCCAGAGAAATAAGCACTTTTAATCATATATGTCGCCTATTAATATCATCATGTCGCTTTGCCGTTGATATCTGGTTTTGTTTTGTAGAAACCATAGAAACACTTATATTTATTAGACAGGTGAGCTACTGTTTGGATATATTCATTGACAGAAAATGAATCATTGTTAAATAGCTCAACACAGTTAGTCTTATTGTTATAAATCTCGTTTTGTGCCATGCCTAAAATTGATCTAGTTTACTGCAGTCTGCAACAAGTGTGCCATAGTAGCCACTGAGCGAACGCAGAGTAGCATTATAAAAACAGTCAACACACTCAAATGTGGCGGATATGATAAAACAGTGCTGTGTTACCCCACATGAGCGGAAGAAGTAGAAGCGCTCGTCTGTGGTATGATAAAAGCTTTTGCTCTCGAGCCGTGTCTTGCTGGTCTCTCTGGTTGAGTTTATTTTGTGGGTTTTTCTCGTCTCCCGTCGGATTCTTTTCCACCGGCTGTAGAGGTGAAGAGAACAACTCCCATGATTCCACGAAATAAAGGCGTCATCAAGCTACGCCTTTGTTTTGAATACGCGACCTCTAGTGGCCAAAATTACACATTGTGCCGTTAATATTTTTTCATGATCTTAGTTATTCACTAGGGTATATGTTATTAAAACGATTTAAAAAAATTGACCATGTAATATTTTAACCAAATTTATCAACTCTTTTATCAGTTTTTCAACTCTGACAATGTCTGATGTAACCAAGCCCTTACATTTTTCAATCCTTCCCACCCATTCTGCCACTTTTCATGACCCAGTCCTTTCATGATGGATAAAATCACATCCAGACCTACTTTTTTCCCCCACTCTGGAATACATGTCAAACGCATTTCATGTTGACTTCTAAGTCAAATCACTGTCTGTTATCACATGTTTACAAGTATTTGGACGTTTGTTTCTGCCTAAACCTGTTCATTCAAGACTTCATTCATCACTGTTGTCAATCCACGAGCAATCTTCTTTTTTTCTAGTGGTTTTAATCTCATTCTTCACTGGACTTCAAAGAGACCAATATCTTGCTTTTATATAGGTGCAAGAGCCTCCTGCGCTTCACCAGCATAAATGTCAGCCTTTTTTATTAAAAAAGAAACCTGTTGGAACCTGCCTCACGAGGACACAATCTCCACAGCTCCACTGAGTGGATTCATTAAATGGTATAGCTTGGAGGGTAGTAGAGGGCACCTTGTGGCAGGAATGTTTTTAAATAGAAATGCGAGATATTCGTTTTTCTCTCTCCCCCCATAATGCTCTTGCAAGAGAACTTGTAGATGATATTGGCTTCCTAGTGAGTGAGAACTTGTTAGTTCGAAGAGTAGTTCACAAAGAGCATGTTATTCACCTTTTGATTTCCTATATCGTTTTTTTAAGCAAATTTAATTAGCGGCGCTTTCCCCCTGTATAAATTTATTCGATGCACCACAAACAAAAGCTGTCCAGCTGCAATTGCTCAGTTCATGGATATGCTAATGAGACTATTATTTGATTAGGAAGTTGAAAACCCTAACCTGCCCGAAGCAATTCATTGAGGTAATAGGCCATTAGGATAACTTTGTATGCAATCGTGATGATGTGTAATAATGAGTTTGTCATTTTTCTTCTCTTTGTAGTGCTTTAGTGTTTGCTGCAAGCTTTTTTTTAATCTCAACCAAGACAAAGACCTGTGCAACATCAAGAGTTTCTGTATATAATTTGATTTCAGATTTTCAAAAAATGAGTGTGCTGATTTTAGGATGTTGTGGATTATTGCCAGGTTGTTGCTACTGTATGTGGTCACTAAGGCGCTCTAAATGCTTTTATCTGGTTGCTTGGTGGTTGCAAGGGGATTTCCTGATAGGTGAGGGCCAGGAACCTGCTGTGGTAGGGGTCAACAATCTTCTAAAAAGACCTCAAGATGGTTTAAAATGATTTTAAATGAGACAAAACAAGCTTGAAATAAGCCAAAGCATCAAAATCAATTTGCAGCATATTTCTTATTTTAATTTATTCCCTCAAAAACTGTATTTTTACGTATTAAAAATGTGATTGACCCAGAAAAATCATGGACATTAATATAATGAATTTACATTTCTCTAACTATATCAAGCTCCAAAAATTTTATTGGGTAGAAACTGCTGTTGGAGTAAAACACTTATTTATTTATTTTTATTATTTATTTATTTATTTATTTTAAATCCCCATGATTACAAATGAAAGTCATGTACATTTATTGGCAATAAAAAAGTATAAACCCTGACGAACATGTTCTGAAACTGTGGAATTAAATTATTTTTCTTAACACTTTACGGTAAGGTCTCATGAAAGTACTTAATTTTACAGTGTCATTGTTACATGTATTACTATAATATTAACCATAAATAATGCATAATTACATGAAGCTAATCATAAACCAAACCAGACCCTAACCCTATAGTAAGTACATGTAGTTACTTAATATTACTCTGTAGTTAAATATATAATTACAGTGTAACAAAGACACCTTAAAATAGTGTAACCAGTCTCATTTGTTAACATTAGTTATTTTCCAAGTCCTTTAGAGTTAAACAGTTGAGTTTCACCGTTTTTGAATCCATTCAGCCGATCTCTGTATCTGGCGGTAGCACTTTTAGCTTAGCTTAGCATACATCATTGAATTGGATTAGACCATTAGCATTGCTCAAAAATTACCAAAGACTTTCACTATATTTTCATTTTTAAAACTTTTTTTTTTTTTAGACCGATATAGCTAGGAACTATTTTCTGCGTAATATCACCGTGCCACTGCACCCATAGAATGGCAGCAAAGTTTCCTGATTATTACACAGGAATGAGAGAATAGTAATCAGTCTAAAAATTGCTCTTTTTCCGTTGGTCTTGAAACACGATGTAACTACAGAATAGTCAAGTTTTAAATAGGAAAAATATTATATTTTTAAAAAAAAAGTCTTTGGTAATTTTTGAGCACGATGCTAATGGTCTAATCCGATTCAATGATGTATGCTAAGCTATGCTAAAAGTGCTACCGCCAGATACAGAGATCGGCTGAATGGTTTCAAAAACGGTAACACTCAACTGTTTAACTCTAAGGGACTTGGAAAATAAGTCTATTTAAAAAAAAAAGTGGAGTGTTCCTTTAATGTATTGACTAACATGAACTAACAATAAACAGTGCATGTATGCAGTACTAATCTTATGACAGATCCAGCTGTTCATTATTTGTTCTTGTTTGTTCACCGTGCTTTAACTCATGTTAACAAATATAACATTTGATTTAAATTTCAAAATGTACTAATATATTAAGATTAATAAATGCTGTAGAAGTGCAGTACATTTTTAGTTTATGGTGACTAAAGTAGTTAACTAATGAAACCTCGCTGTGAAGTGTTACCTTTTTTTAAAAATATTTAAACATTTATTTTTTACTTTATGTAAAGTCATTACAGCAGAAGTACCAGAAATATCTTTTTTGGGTAAAAATGCTGTGAACACTGATTAAGGCAGTTATTCTTGATTATTTTTTTCATCCCTTTTATTGCTTTGAAAGTAAAAGCAAAGTGCATGATGCACTAAACTGTGAGCCCTATTTGATCAATAATAAAAAACGCTGCTTTGCAAACACTAGTAAATATGTCATAAATCACCTTCAGTGTTTCTCTCTTTCTTTGCATAGTCCATGGAGATCCAGAACTCGCCGATAATGTCTCCGAACTCATCCCCTGTGTGTGAACGACGGAAAGCCGCTGCTGATCACATGGGCCCGCACTTGAACATTCCTCCCGTACCGCCCCGCCTTGATCTCATCCGTTCTCCCGCTCCCAGCCCCACAGGCTCTCCCAAGGTATCTTATTGATCAAGATAAATATTTACAGTCATGTGAAAATGTTAGAACACCTTATTGAATTCCATGGTTTTCTGTATCAAGACATAATTAAAATAAATAAATCTGGTCCTTGGCAGGTCTTAATTTGGAAAATAAATCCTCAGATGAACAACACCACATGACATATCACACCGTGTCATTATTTATTTAGCAAAAATAAAGCCAACATTGAAAAAGCCATGTGTCAAATCAAATCAGATCACCTTTATTTGTATAGCGCTTTTGACAAGTCCAATTGTTTCAAAGCTGCTTCACGGTATTAACAGGAAGATAATGCAACAGAACAGAATTTGATTCGGCTGTACAGCTGCTCTGGTGAAAACGGTGATGTTATCCAGCTCATTTCAATTATCATAGTGTCATGTGTGACAAAGTTAGGACACCCTGACTGTTAAAATAGGAATTAAGAGGGTAATGATGGTCCGACACTGATAATCAAATGTCTTTGATTAACTGATCACCAGCAAGTGTGATCTCCTCTATAAAAACACAAGGTTTGGCTGGTCTGGACCATTCAGGTTTGTTAACACGATGCCAAGGAGGAAAGACATCAGCAATGACCTTAGACAAGCAATTGTTGCTGCCATCAATCTGCGAAGGGTTACAAGGCCATTTCCAAACCATAAATGTTAAAGTTCATGACAGTAGAATTAAAAATAGATGGGTCAAATTTTTTGGAGGGGTTGCCAGGAGAAATCCTCTTCTTTCAAAAAAAAAAAAAAAATGGCAGCACGCCTTAGGTCTTTAAAGTTGCATCTGAACTAACCATAAGCATTCTAGAACAGTGTCCTTTGGACAGACAAGACCAAAGTGGAGATACTTGGCCATAATGCAAAGCCAAGTTTGGTTAAATCCAAAAGAGCATATCAGCCCAAACGCCTCATACAAAAAGTCAAGCATGCTGGTAGAGGGCTTGTTTTGTAGCCACAGGCCCTGGGAACCTCACTGAGTCGACCATGAACTCCTCTCTATACCAAAGTATTCTAGAGTCAAATTTGAGACCATCTGTCCGACAGCTACAGCCTGGCTAAATATGGATCATGCAACTGGACAATGATCTGAAGATCACCAGCAAATCTACAATAGAATGGCTGAAAAAGAAATAGCCCAGTTGAAGTCCAGGCCTCATCCTGACTGAAATGCTGTGACAAGAGTGTACATATTCCACAAACCTCAACAAACTGTAGTAATGTTGTAAAGAGTGGACCAAAATTCCTCCAGAATGATGTGAGACTGTAGCCTGACAAGCCAGACCCACATCAAGATGTTTGGTCTGGAAACTCACCATTGACAGCTCAATCCGAGGGGCGGGATAAACGGTTGTCTTTCAAACTCCCTCTGCACGCGATAGGATAGCGCTACAACCAACCAGAGCAACGAAGGTGAAACAGAGCTCATTGATAGATTAAACATTCACCGTATCCGGACGGTTAAACTCCGAACACATCTTCCCTTTTTAAGAATGACTTCAGTGCCGCTCTTTGTTCTTTTCTCAGAGAAAAGCTTAACTCCAAGTCTTCCAGAGTCGCGGTTAAAGTTGATTCGAAAGACCGCCGCCATTCGCCAGTTTCTGTGTTTACTAGAAGAACGCAAACGCAACTTAGCCGTTGTCATTATGGCCCCACCCGCCGACTCTATACACGACGTTATTGGCCCGTCCAGATTGTGAAGAATACAGCTCAGAAGGGTATTGAGAGTTCCTAGACGACACTTGCGGGCAGATTAAATTTGCTGCTGCTAGGGTGCGTCTAGATCTCTAGACTAGTGAGACTGTTAAATCATGCAGAAAATGATTACTTCAGGTTACTTCTGCTAAAAGTGCATCTACAGGCGATTGAATGATGGGGTGTCCTAACTTTGTCACCCATGGTTTTTCCATCTTGACTTTTTGTCTTTAACATTTTCATATGACTGTTGATCCTCAATTTAATTTGAGTTTTTTTTTGTAGTCATCTCCAGGTATGTCCAGAAAACAGGACAAGCCCCTCCCTGCCCCCCCACCCCCACAGAGAGACCCCCCTCCTCCTCCTCCACCAGAGCGCCCACCTCATATCCCTCAAGAAGGCCGGGCCGCCTGGCTCGTCACCCCGTCGTCTGGCCTCCCCAGGGACCCTAGAGCGCCCCTGGAGGCCTGGAGTCCCAAAGACAGCGCTGCTCTGTCAGACTGCAGGACGTCTGCTGCGGACCGTTCCCCCAAACTCGCCCACGCCGCCCCTGCACACCTCAACGGGAGACCCCTGAGCTGCTCCGGTGCAGATTTGGGGTTGAACCGGACTGGACACAGACTGAATGCCCAGTCCGACTGTAGTAAGGTGAGGAACGTGCACACATTCCTTCTGGATCATGCGGATCACCTTCACACGTGCAACTTTTTATATTAGGGCTGGAATGTCCTTCTTTGATAAGCAGAGTCAAGAACATGAGATAAGAGCAGAATATGACTGGACGTTGTGTTCGAAATCACCTAGAACCCTCTGTACTCATTCACAAGCCCTTACATGCCTATTTTAAGCCATAAATATTCACTTTTTGCTCATGGCTGTTACTAAGCAACAGTGACGATATTCGCATTAAAGCAGGGCTGTGAAATTTGGCTGTGTAGTGCTTGTCTTTGGCCCTGGCATTAAAGAAGGAGGTATTTAAAACGCATTCAGCACCTTTCATTATTACAGCAGTTGCCCTGCCACCCGACATCTGTTTTTGCATATATCTAATCTGGGTTAGTGCATCAGAATGCAGAATACACACACGCATATTCGTGGCTCGCCTTTGGAGTTTATAGATTATGCATTAAATAAGCATGTTCTGCACAAGGGGATTGAGAGAGTGAAATATTTGGTTGCAAAGCTGCAGCGGGTCTCTCATTAAAGCTCTTTTGGAAACTAAGAACTTTAATGTTGTCTGGGTTGTTTGAAGTGCATGTGGATTTAAAAAAAAAAAATCTTTTTGTTCTACTAAAGGTTTGCAACATGCAATTATATGTAACCACCAATGGACTGTAAACCCCCCTTCACTCTGGTTGGCATGTCAGTGTATGGATTGGTTTAGTGTCACAGTGTGGGCACAGAGAGTTTGGCCCTGTTCTCCTGTCACAAACCCACACAGCTCAGTTCAGCCCACCGCCTGCAGGCCACAGAAAGTGTGCAGCAGCATCACATGCTGCTCTTGATCAGTGAAATAAACGAGTCAGACATCATGTGAGGTCTAGGAGATCCTTCGAGTTTAGTCAAGACACATTAACAGGATGATATGTGTGAAAATACTTTTAATGTTCTCTCTCTCTCTCTTCCCCTCTCTCTTTCACAATCCTTTTTATCTATAATCCGTTCATCCATCCATTAAGCTGTTCATCAGTCCTTTCCATCCATCCATCCATATTTTTCTTTCTTTCCTCCATCCATCCACACACACACCCACCCATCCATCCACACACACACCCATCCATCCATCCATCCATCCATCCATCCATCCATCCATCATCCATCCATCCATCCAGCCATACATCCATCCATTTCTTTCTTTCTTTCATCCATCCATCATCCATCCATTCATTTCTTTCTTTCATCCATCCATCTACACATCCATCCATCCATCCATCCATCCATCCATCCATCCATCCATCCATCCATCCATCCATCCATCCATCCATCCATCCACCCATCCACACACCCATCCTTCCATACACCCATCCTTCCATACACCCACCCATCCACACACCCCATCCACACACCCATCCACACATCCATCCATCCATCCATCACAAATAATCTAACAACTATTATGGATATCATCTGTATCTATATGTCAGGTTAATTATTGAGCACTACATCCATAAATTAGTTATCATAAATAGCTTTGTTTTTTTTTTACATTGCATGTTTGTGTGCATGTGTTTTCTCTGCAGTCCTTTTATCAACGGCCTGTTAC
>NC_090194.1:4267423-4324923 GCF_024679245.1 Pseudorasbora parva | reverse complement strand
ATATTATATTGCATTTTAAAATAACTAGGTCATATATATATATATATATCTCCCGCGATCTCTCTTGAAGCCAATACGGAAGTAATTTAAACTGCAATTACTCAACTGGCCACTAGGGACAGGCTCCAGAAGGGAGCAGAATCTCATTGAGCCCCATGTTAAAATTCTCAACTTTAAAGCAGAAAAAAACATGTTTACAGCCTGGTACAAATTGTGGTTTTGGCTTATAAGGCTAATTTTGATCTTCATGACAACTCTGAAGGGGGTGAATTTTTTTATAACTCATTCGTTTCCGTTATATAAAGCCTTAAGGTTCTGCGTAATTAAGGGCGTGGTTACAAGTGGATAGCCATTTATCTGCCGTCTATAGTTATTGCGTCTCCTCAGCTCCGCGCACATCCCGCCTTTTTGCCCATTTTCTGTTATCCGGGAGTGACACGCGTTGACTCGCTCACAAGATGGCAACGCCCAGCTCGCCCACACTTTAAGCTTCAGAACGGCTTATCAGAATCCTATGGGTGACGTCACGGACACTACGTCCATATTTTTTTACAGTCTATGATATATATAGGTCAACCAATGACCAAGCAATGCTTCATTTTGTTCAGTCTGCGGGGTCAAAGGTCGCATTAGCAATGCACTTCAGCAAAACATGCTCAGGTCAAAGTGTTGGAATAATTTTGCTCCCAAATCAATTTAACTGGTAGTGACTTGTATGACGAATTTTTGCGTAAATATGTAATTTACTTTATTTTGCTCTCCTCACTTACAGAAATGAATTATAGTGTCCGGCACATACTCGGAAAACATGATATCTGGTGTCTGATTCATTTTTGGTTTGACTTGTGGTACCCAGACGGTCAATATCCTTTCACACCCCGCATTGCAGTATGTCTGCTACATACAAGAGTTTTTGATTTACAAAGTTATTAAAATTGTATATAAATCATTAATTAGAGCTAACACATGAAATATTTACATAAAAATATATTGTACGTTTCCAGAGTCATGTCGTGTACCAGTCGGAAAACCACTGATCTAAACCGTTCTGTTAGAAACTGTAGAGAAGTTGAAAGAATTTGAAATAGATTTTTTTTAAATGAGAAGCTTGGGAGGCACTGGAGAGTGTCTTGAGACGGACCGGAGGCAGACAGCCTGCGAAAGGATCAGACGCTGTCAACTTAAAAATGAATGGCCTGTATTTCATGTATGCCACTTGCGAATTCTTTCATCCACCCAAAGGAATTCAGATTCTCATCAATATCTATGATCTCACAAATCACAAATTTTGACAGTCATCTTTTATCTATAAACATATCTGGATAGTGTCTGTATCCTAACTATTCCTTTTCACTTCTTTGCAGTAGGATGCTTCATGGATGGAAATGAGGACACTTAAATTTCCTGTATGATATAGGATATGATATGATATGATATGATGCACCATTTTATGAAAATGTATCACTGTAAAACTTTTCATAAAAAAGTACTTCAGTACCATATGAAACATATTTCAAGGTGCTGTCATTCTTAATTTTACATTTGTGCTGTTTTTTTTTCCTTTCTCCTTTTTATTTATTTGTTCTTTTCTGCAAATTACAGAAGGACAATAATTAATTTTTCCATAAAAAGGGAATTAGGATTGGGATTGTCATGCTGTAAGCACATTGAAAATAGTTCATGCTACCTGTGCTGTATAGGATTTCAGAAACACTCAGGTTTTATCCTTAAAGGGATAGTTTACACAAAAATGTAAATTAGCCCATGGTTTACTCACCCTTAAGCCATCGTAGGAGTTTGATATTTTTTCAGACTAATACAATTGAAGTTATAGAAAAAAAAATGGCCTCTTCCCGTCTTTATAATGGCAGTGAATGGCTGTTTCTGGTGGTTCAATCCATCATAAAAGTTTCTTATATCCATCATAAAACTGTTCCACACGGCTCGGGGGGTGGAAGGGCTGGGTTGGGGGGTAATAAAAGCCTTGTGAAGCAAAGTGATGCATTTGTGTGAGAAAAATATCCATATTTAAAACTTTACAAACTGTAATCTCTAACTGTCTGATGCGCGTTCACGAGAGACTGGCGTTCCAGGATATGACGTAGGACGCAGGCGTAGCATAAGTTCCAGTGATGAACGCAGAAGCGCAGAGGATAGAGCAAAACAAAATTTGATCATGGCAAGAACTAGCAGTTTTAAATATGGATATTTTTCCTCAGAAGGTCTTTATTAACCTCCTGGAGCAGTCATATGATGGATAGATGCACTTTTATGAACAGAAACAGCCATCCAATGCTATTATAAAGCTTGGAGTAGCCTGGGCATTTTGTTTTTACTACGATGGTATTCGTCTGAAAGAAGAATGTCATTTTTTAGAGTGTAACATTTTTTAAAAAGCCAGTGACTTTCAAGCTTCAGAAATGACAAAACGGTTGAGAATCTTGAAAGTGGTTCATACTACTTGTCTTCAGAAACAATTACATGCTATCCTCATTCATCTGCTGCCTCAAGATGTGTCATGCTTTGACATCAACACAGTTATAAAGCATTAATTCTTAAATGTTCTACATATTGCAGATCTATATTATGCCCATTTACTGTGCTTACTTTTGTTTATGGCATGCAATGCACTCATTATGTACTATAATAGGAAGGATAAATCCAGATGAAATGCTCCTGCAATAGATTTAGATGATCAAAACTGTCAGTTGAACACCTAGAACTAGAATGGATTGATTATTAATGTCCAGTAGACTTCATTGGAATCACACTGAGTATGTAATACCTTCAAATCCTGGTGGGATTATCAGTCATACTAGATTAGGAGTGAAGACACATTGTTCCAGTGGAGCCTTGGGAGTCGGTGGCACCTAGAATAAGTGTGATTGTCTGCACTAAGCCTCGATTTGTTTCAGTGTCTAAATGCGTTTTGCCTTTTGGACTTTGGATGCTGTCCAATGCAGGACTCTCCTCATTTAGTTCAGCTAAGTAAGACACATTATGTGTTCCAAGGAGTAGCAACATTCATCTATTTCCTCTGTGCTTCACAGCATGTGTGGGCTTCCTGTCATTATCATTCTGCAATGTAATTCTGCTTGAGTTCTTGCAGTCGTCTGGGTCTAATTTATGTTCTGACTCTGTTGTGTCCTTCTCCATTTGCAGGACACTCGACCGTGACTGCTGTCAGTATGAGGTCACTTTCCCCACGGGGGACTGACCTGACACTGTCCTCGAGCGCTTACACACCCCTATCACATCTGTTTCGCATACTCTGAATATTCACTCTTATAGCGGAGAGCAACACTGTCTCCCTCATTGATTTTTGTGTTTTTTTTTTTTTTGCGAGAGGGTCGGTTCAATCCCAGCAGGAGGGAGAGAGGCCAGAGCGATTCAGTCTGAATTGTTGTCTTTATATAACACTGAAGATACGGTGTAGACAGCTCAGGATTTATCCTTAACTGTTGTGGAGCAGACTTTTAGCTCTTAGAATGTAACTTGCTTTATTAAAAGTCAATATAAAATTAAAATTGGCTCTATTTACTGTCTTAATACACATGCTGTCTTGTTGTGAATTTAATATCACTAAATATCACATGAAGCTGGATGTTTACAAACCTCCATCCAAGTAATATCCAAGGATTTCTATACTTTTCATTTTTTATTTAGTGTTTATTTCTTTTTAAATCTGGATTTTTTCTTCTTCTTCCAATTTACAAACTTTTTTCTGTGTTTTGTGCCAATCTTAAACTGTCCCTATTATGCTATTTTAAAGGCTCCAAATGTATTATTTTTTTACATGCATCAAAGGCCAAAAAAACACATCATCACCCTTTTTAATGATTCTCAAACAACTGGATGAATTAGTCTCTCTAAATCTCTCCTTTCTGAGGGCTACTCTACTCTGATTGGTCAGACGGCCCAGTCTGTTGTGATTGGTCTTCCAATTACAGCATGTGTTTAAACTCCAGCTCCAGAGGCTTTCTAAAACTCAGCAGTTGTTCACTGTAACGATGGCGTCGATTTTACTATATCAATCGGAGCACTGGTCCAATGATGAAACATCGGAAGAACTAGTTTTCCGACCCGAACCTCCATCACAAGGACGACTCGAGCAGGACGTTTTTCAGAGAATCCTGCATTGAACTCTGAGATTTGTGGAGTTGTCATCAGTAAAATGACTTTGAAGACGGGTCGAGTTTTGGGTAGACGACGTAAAACATGGACGGGCATTATGCAAATGTATCTTCTAAGCCCCTTTCACACTGCGATTCCGGCAAATACACGGATAATGCGACCCGGCATTTGTTCCCGGGCCGCTAGATTTGGTCCATTTACACTGCCAGCGAAATGCCGTAATATGTGCGCTTTCACACACATTGCTTAATGGTCGTGAGGGAACGACACGTGACATCCGGATGTGACGTATAACGGCGAGCGAACGGCTTCAGCGCGGATAGTAAGGAGCTCCGTGGTCTCGACTTGTGTCCAGTTTGCACACATTTCTGCTTGTTTAATTTTAGTTTCTTTTGTATACGAACACACTGCGTTTAAAACACAGACGAGCTCTTCTGGCACTGCAGGGTTGTATTATTGAAGAAACAAGCTCTATGAGTCGCACGATAACTACGTACACGTTGTGGCATTAGTTTTGGCTTTTGTTCACACAGTGCTCGTCCCGGGTCGAATACCGCAATATTACTAGGTCCCCGACCCGGGTCGAATACCGCAATATTACTAGGTCCCCGACCCGGGTCGAATACCGCAATATTACTAGGTCCCCGACCCGGGTCGAATACCGCAATATTACTAGGTCCCCGACCCGGGTCGAATACCGCAATATTACTAGGTCCCCGACCCGGGTCGAATTCGGTAATCAATCCTGGGACGTGGTTGCTTTCACACAGAAGGCGACCCGGCAATGTTCCGGGAATATTGCGGGTCCAACGTGCAGTGTGAAAGGGGCTCTAGTGATGTAGAACCATAACAGTGGGATTCGAAATACAAACGACTTCGGTGGTTTAGAGTTGATTCTTTCTTTAGGGAGGCAATGACTATATCATGCACTCGTGACTTTGTTGGCTAGGAATGCTTCTCATTCATGATCAAACTAATCAGATGGTCCTCGCCATCCATTAACAAGTGTGCGTCCATTAACAAACCCTTTCTAATTTACTACAGTCCACAAAAAAAAATATATATAGAAAAGTATAAACACAGTTTCCATAAAGGCTATTTCACTGTACTTGTCCTCCAAATCACCTTTAATTGTTTCCCCCACTTTTACCAATGGGGTAACAGGTGCAAAACTGCCAAAAAATATGCAGTCAGATGACACTATAATGCACTGCTCCTTTTTTCGAGGAATACTATTAGCCTTAAACTGTCCCATGATGATTTCAACAATGCATATTGTGTTTTGATATCCGCCACTCCTTAAACTCTTTCTGTCCATCAATGTGCAGAAATTGGGTGTTTTTAACCCGTAAACTGAGCCTGGACTGTCAGCTCAATGTCTCTCACTAACAATAATGATGACACTGTCTTGTCATTGGCAGTATGTCAGGCATAAGAATTTCATAGTCTTAAAATCAGTCTTTTTTTGCCCTAAGGCCTCATGCTCTGCTTGCTGGAAGGCTTTTACGCTGTGCCTCAAACGATGTGAAGCTGGACATTAGCACGTCTGTATAAACTGTGTGCAATTGTGCTTAGCTTGCTGTATTTTATTGCATCCTTCCCTACGCATTTAAGCATAATTACCAGGTCTGTCTTTTGTGTTAAGTGCATTCCTGGAGGACTTGTCACTATGGTGTTTCTTTAAGATGACACTCAAGGCACACTTGTTGCACTAATTACTCAATTGAAACTGTTCTAATTGTCCAACAATAAGGACCCACTAAGAAATAAAAGAGTCTTTAGTAGAAGCTTTGGGTACAGTGTTTTGTCACAGTGGTTTTGCAGACTGTGGCTTGGTTTAACAGCAAATTCTCCTTGTCACTGTCAAATGCATGGTCAGGGATGTTGAAGAGGAAAACAACAGTGCATCATTATGTGCATGGCCTGCGGGCTGAGCGAAAGCCATTTCGCTTAAAATACTCTCACTTTCCCTTTGATGACTTGAAGAAGTGCTCCGTAATGTAATGTTATTTTCTTAAAAGTCTGAGCACACAAAGGAGTGCGCAGAGGTGCGTCTGCACACACAAACATTTATAGTTAGTCTTCCTGTGGAAGTATTTGGCTACCTCTGCATTTCTCAAAAATCATTTTCCTTTTATCTTTTTTTCCCAATTGGACTTGAGTTCTGTGATCTTATGCAAAAGCGTAGTTTCTAAAACACATTTGTTGATTGTTATTTATTTTTTATTCATCTATTAAAAAAAAGTACACCTGACCCGTTTTTAAAACATTTTGTATTTGCTCTAAAAATATGAGGATATCCTATAGTGCAGGATTTCACAAACAGTTTAATTTTTATTTTTTATTTAAAATAATCTCATCCCTCAGTACACTTGTTCTAGTCCAGTCAATCTTAAAAGAACAACTGGTTTTCTGATAACGTAGGTTTTGAACTATTCATTTGACCATTTATCTCTTAAATAGTTTTTTTTCTCTATAATCATTATCATCCCTTAGAAAGTGTCCAGGGACACATCATTTGTTTTAAAATGGCTGAATGAGACGGTGTGCAGTTTTTGCTTCGCTTTCACCGAAGCTTCCATTATTTTGCTGTAGATCATGAAACCTTTACGCTGCCTCAGAAGTCTGTCTGAAATCAGTTTCGTGAGGTACCGTCGTGCACACACGCTGCCTACAAAATCATTGCCTGATAACACGTCGGCTGCCAGGTTTTCAGTTTCCGGACGCAGCCAATGCCTAGAAAGACTTTGATTAGATGGTTCAGGTGTGTTTAATTGGGGTTGGAGCTAAACCAAAGCCGCTGGAAGGCAAGCCTGCAACCTTTAGCCAAAAAAGTGTAACTGCTACTGCTAACGCTGTGGCGATACGCAGGGAAGGAAACAAGGCTTTTTATTTGAATGGATGTCAATGGAGCAGAGGCTTCGCTACGCTGAAGAAACCTCTCACTTTTGTGAGGAAATAGCTTATCATTTAATGAATCGACTGGCTTTCCACTTATCTTGAACATGCTTCACACCAAAAAATACTTTAGTTGGGAACGATATCAAAATGTTACTATGATAAAAGGTTATTTTATCAGAGAAGGGAATGTTGCGACAGGTAAGACTCATTTATTGCATAATCATATTAAGCTATTTAATAGTAATATTAAGTGAAATTGTGTATTTTCTACTCTTTAGATTATATACACTTTTCTTTCTTTGGCTTTCAAGTTTTATGACGAAGGCATAAATTCCATTTTATGAAGGCATGACGCTGATATTATGAATTTTAATGAATAAAGAGAAAATTAATATTTTAATTATAAATATTGTGTTTTATTCTATTTTTAATGGAAATAAAAAATGGAGTGTTCTTTCTATTGCTGCCAGGTTAGTCTTGTATTGTAATGATTTATGACTGCTGTGTGCCTAACAATGACGATATAGCATTTTTAATGATTGATGGTTAAAACATTTTAATGAATTAAATGTATTCAATTACAATTAAGTTTTTTATGAATGGGAACTTTTATGTTCACTCCAGTGACTAGTAATATGCTGCAAAAAGAGATTTTGCTCCTTTTTTCCACAGTAAAGCACATTGCACAAACAACGCCGTCCTACTGTACATTAACCAGCGAATACCAAATATAGATTATTCATTCACAAGATCAAAGCACTGATAATCCACAAGAAACTAACGTAAACTGTAACTGCTGTCATAAAACTTTAAATGGAGGGAACTAACGTCACTGCCGTAACACGATAAGTTGCCATTACATGTGATCCAAGTTAGCCGTTACATTTTGTCCAATTATAACACTACATGAAAACACTGGAATCCGGCAATATCCGGGCATGGTAAACTCCTGTGTAATTTGAAGTTTACCGGATGTATGTGGGAAAAAGCGGATCAGAGTATACAGAGTAACACGGAACAGTATATTTCAAGATACACCCGGAAACCTCACATATGTGTACATATACAGGAATCCATGAAATTACAGACCCTTCCTCTCAATCTCTGCAGGACGGTGGTCCGCCAGGAGCAGAACTGGACACCCCTGAACTAGAAAAATATCCGGAGACCAAATCAGGGTCAACTGTTTTCATGTTGACTTCAAAGTATAGCAGTTACATCAGGTTAAAAGTGATTATGAAAACATTCTGTGGAGTTTTTTCCTGATAACAGCCAAAAGAACATAAAATACTCGTCATTTTTGATCATGCATATAAGAGTAAGACATTCAAAACTGTAAAGCATCTATTTTTATTTGTGTATACCCAAATAGGACTTTCTGCCGACTCAGTCTCTGTAAAAGATGTTTTGAAACATGTCACAAAAATAAAACTCTTTTTGTCTTTTTAAAAATGTAAATGAGCATCAGCATTAATGGTACAATTATGGTTAGCATTAAGCAGATTTTGCTCTCTGTATCTTGACTTCTGTCCTCAGTTTTAAAGGCAGGCACCAACATGAATAAAACACAGCAGGCTTTTAGCTTTTGTCACACATGTGGTGTGTGAGTAAGAAAAGGTGTACTTTGTTTTGACAGGTTAAATGTGTGTTAAATTATCCAAGGCCAAACTAAGAGTTCAGACCCTGTCAAAGACAGAAATATTTTTTTTTGTGTTTTGTTTTTTTTGTATGCTGTGTAACTTTTTCTTATAAAGTATACCACTCTATTTGGACAGTTTTCCATTTTCTATGGATATTAAAGGGTTAGTAGGGCTGTGCGTTTTATTCACATTTAATAAACCTAGTATTTGTTTTGCTACAGTCTCTGTAATACTTTTAAAATTAAGCATATCATAAAATAAGACTTTAGCCCTATTCGCACGGGATTAGTATTATCTAGGGACCTCTGTGATTTAGAAATGACTCCCCCACGTCTGAATTTTGCGTGGCACATTCGCACGGGATAAGCAAAGCCTGTGATTTTACTCAAATTTACTGACTTATTTCCCGGTTATGATGTCAAGACTTGTAAATGTTTTTTCATTATAAATATGAAATCATGAACAGTCATATGTATCGATATCATTTTGATTGTTTTATAGTAATACAAATAATTTTGTTCAGAGAACAGACGCTACAATTAAAAACTGAACTGAGCACAGACCGGCGGCAGGAGTCAGATTTCATTCATTACGAGTGAGAAGCTGACGATATACGGCGGAAGATTGAGTTTCAAAGCTAAATGTAAAAGCGCCGTTTAAGCGAGCTTGTCATTGTACTGTTCTGTTCTGTTTTTCATTAAGAATAGTATTGATATTAATATTAAACACACCATTCAAGCAATTGGCTCCCAAATTGGTACTCATTCATTCTACTCTGTCTGTCTGTCTGTCTGTCTGTCTGTCTGTCTGTCTGTCTGTCTGTCTGTCTGTCTGTCTGTCAATCAGTCAGTTAGTCAGTCATTCTGTCATTCTGTCAGTCTGTCTTTCAGTCTGTCTGTCTTTCAGTCTGTCTGTCTGTCTGTCTGTCTGTCTGTCTGTCTGTCTGTCTGTCTGTCTGTCTGTCTGTCTGTCTGTCTGTATGTCTGTCTGTCTGTCTGTCTGTCAGTCAGTCAGTCAGTCAGTCTGTCTGTCTGTCTGTCTGTCTGTCTGTCTGTCAGTCAGTCAAAAAACATTCAATAAAACAAACTCTAATGCATAAAGCACCCCTGTGAAAACATGTCCTATCAGGTTCTAGGGTCAGATAAATTAGTATTGCACAGTGATGAATTTCTGTGCTAGATTTGGATACGGTGTGCTGTACAGACCCTCAGTATGGCATCCATACCTCATTTGAGAGTGGCGATATGCAGCCAGCTTGCACCTGCCAGATAGTTCTTATCTGAGAACAGCACAGGTTGGCCTTGTCCGGAGGGGGGAGATCTGCCGCCGTTTGCAGGTGCAAATCCCTGCCGCTCTTTTTTCACGCTTTATTAAATTCTCTACAGGGTGGTCTCTCACAGGTAAGCTTCACCTCACCTCAACCCGCTATCTTTGAGGTAAACACGTGTGCCGAGAACATCAGCTTGCTTTTTTTTAAGATGATAAAGGGTTATGTTCGCCCCTTGTGCTATTTATATTACAGAATTTGAATGATTTAGCATTTTGTGTTGCGAGATCCACAAAGGCACCTTGCGAGGACTTGGGCATCTTGTTCCACTTTAATAGGGTGATGTCCTGTCAGTGTGAATGAAACATCTGTAGCTGTGAAAACGCACCACGGGATCAACCTTCACCGGGCTCTGTCTCGTATCTTATCTCTCGCCTCTCTTTCTCGCTCTGTCGTTCTTCCTTTGCTCATACCGTCTCGTCCGTTGTCCTGCATGATGTTCATATCTCCTCCTTATGTCTCCTGTCAGGCAGAGTCTGTCAGGCATGCGTGTCATTCTGTTCACATTTTAAAGAAATCGTTCACCTGAAATCTTGACATTCCTACTGTTGAATTTCTTGGCATTTATCTTATATCTGATTGGTGAATGATTCGCTCTTTTGAGCATGACTCATATGGACCAATTTTATGCTTTTTTTTCTGCTGCTTGAAAGCTCCTGTTCCCATTCATTGTAACCGCATGAAAATAACCTCCGGTATGTTTTTCTAGGGGTGGGAATTCTGAGGCGTTGATAATTGAGATTCCAACTTTCCCTCAAGGTGAAATGTACAGTGTGTCTAAGAAGAAAAGGTTCTATTGGCGCTACATAGTTGGAACCCCTAAAAGGTTCATTGCAAAAAATGCTTTTCTTACTTAGTATTTTTGTCTTGTTTCTAGTCCAAACATCTAAACATTCTTAAAACAAGAAGTGGTTACTAGACAAGCAAAAGTAATTGTCTTATTTTGGGAAAAAAAGAACTTAAGAGAGTTTTTGCTAAGATAAGAAATGCATTTTTTTTCTTTGATAAGAAATACATTTAGTTTGCAGTGTTCTATATAGAACCCTTTTTAAGTGCCAAAAGGGTTCTTTCTTAGATTTATAGAACCATTTTAACATAAAATGGTCTTTGGAGGATACTCAACAATACTTCTATATAGAACCTTTTAGGGATTCCAAATACGTAGTGCCGATAAAACCTTTTCTTCAAAGTGTGTACATTGTAGCGCCATCTAGTTGTGAGGTTGTGAATAGCAACTGACACAGGACATGGATGTCGTTGTCTGAGACACTAGAGAGTAGCTAGTGCTCCATTAAATATATTGCGCAGATTGTCCGTTTAGGGCTACTGTAGAAACATGACGGCGCAAAATGGTGACTTCACTGTAAGGGGACCCGTGGTGTTTGTAGATAGAAATGTTTGATCTGATTGGCAATGTTTAATTAGCCTGGATGCCAGCCAAACTTAGCCCCGCCCACAATTTTTTTAGGTCGGGCGGTTCGGTCTGGACTCGATCCATAGAGGAGTAATTATCTCCGAACAGAAACTGTTCAGACCAATGAAATCATCAGGGTGGGCTTTAGACAATGATGGACAGATGATAAACAGTAACGTAATCATCACGTCATCAAAGGGGCTTGGATTATATTTGTTTGAATCCTAAACGGAGAGCTTGTTTGTATCTGCATTCATCCTTCACAATTTCTCTCAGCATTGATGATCATGTTGGGTAAGTACTCTGTGTATCATTACATTTTTTTATTTTTCTACAACACCAGCAAAGATCGCTTATTCCAGCATGTGCAGACAGGGTTGCCAAGTTTTTACAACAAAACCTGCCAACTACTAGCCCTAAACAATAGCTTCTCAAGAGGTTCTCCAGGAAAAAAATGGTGTTTGGGGGTAAAATGTGTGTTATTTTGGCACTCATGGGTCTATATATCACATAATAGTCGCTTAAACCCACGGACATGGAAAACAACCCACGGAAAAAAAAGGGGACTTGGCAACACAGTGCAGTTGAGCAATTTGACATTGTGTCGCTTCGTTGCTCTGATTGGTTGTAGGTCTATCCAATTGAGGTCTTTCCTGGTTCGGTTGAAACACGCCCCATAATCACAGCCCAATGGAGCAAATTCAGACTCATATTCTGACTAGAATTGAGTATGACCACATCAGGCTAATGTTTAATAGCCCTTATGCTTCTATTTAAGTGTTTTTAAGTGTTTGACTTATGCCTTCTATGCAAACGGCTGTACACACACTTTTAGTGTACTGCAGAAGAAAGAAACTCACATGGGTTTGGAACATCATGAGGTTGTGTAAAAATGACTGAACTTTCATTTTTGGATGAACTAATCCTTTAAGTGCCCTGGCTTCATAACTAGAGCGGACGTTGTCTCTCCTGTGTGCTGTACTTTGCTGTTTTGATGAATGATGGAAGCACGCTGGGTTATTCCTGGACTGGAGGTCTGTCTCCTGCCTCTGCTGATATTCTTATCAGGGTTTAAGGGGAAACTCCGTAATGCATCCGGTATTAAGAGCAGATTAAACCATCTACATCACAGAGGGACCTGACAAGGTGCATGTTCAGAGGCAAACGTGTCAGAGTCACTACACCGCCACGGTTTCTCTTGTCGTCTGCGGAGCGCACGGCAGACGCGCTGTCTCCGTCTGTCTTGTTGGTGTTTTTTGAAGTGAACATTGCTTTCTGCGCTGCCTGAATGGAATTTGGGAAGCGCATTTAGTCACAGAGTCTTGTGTGAATGAGCCTATGATTCGTTCTGACTGCATTCCCATGACTCTCTCCTGTACAATAGGATTCATTACAACCCATATGCTCCAGCAATCTGTTTAGAAGAGCTAAGGCAGACTGAATTCCCATTTTTCTTGATGAGATCAGAGACGAGATTGGTGTGTAACTGCGATTTCGGGGAAGATCAATCTTTCTGTATGCTTTCGTGTGATATTGATTTCTTTTGGTGAAGTTGTTGATGGGCCTTATTAGTAGTTCATTTTATTTGCAGTTTGTTACGTTACAATGACATGGCACTTTTTCTTTTTTTCCCATAATTATTATATTATATTATATTATATTATATTATATTATATTATATTATATTATATTATATTATATTATATTATATTATTTATTATATTATATTATATTATATTATATATTAATTACATTATATTATATTAATTACATTATATGCTATATGAGATGCATTTATTTATTTTTGAATAATTCATATATCAACACATTAAAAGGTTAGTTCACCCAAAAATGAAAATTAGCCCATGATTTGCACCCTCAAGCAATCCTAGGTACATTGTTCTTTCACACTAATACAATCAGGGATATATTAAAAAATGTCCTGGCTCTTCTTGGCTTTATAATGGCAGTGAATAGAAGATTTGATTTTCAAGGCCAAAAAAGTGCATTCATCCATCACAAAAGATTTCCACACAGCTCCGGGTATGTAACTGTATGTAATAAATATATTGATAAAATGGCCCTGATATGTTAGACATTAAGGAATCGTGTTAATTTCAAATACTTATATCACGGACAACAGTAGTCCGGGCAGGATATTGTCATTTAAAATTTGTTGTTGCAGCGCTCAGCTGATGTTGTTGTTGACTTGTTGTGTTTTGGCCTGAAGCTCCGCCCTCCACCTATCGACCAATCACAAAGTTTGGGCATCTTTGTTGCCAGATCTGCTCTAGTTACCACGCTGCAGATCTACAAATGTCTTCTGACAGACCGTATAGTTTGATATCTATCTTGTTTGATTTATCTAGTTGTAAACTGAGAGAACAGAAACCCACTAATGAGAATCCAGCATGTGCAGTGCATTCCACCTGAGGACTTCTTTTTGTGCCACATTATACAGGTGCTCACCCCAGATTCCTGGCTAAAATCTTCTCTGCAAACCTCTGAAATGCAGACTCCCTACTGATCCTTTCATTTTGAATCATCTAAATCACTCTTTACCTCACTTTGCTGTGACGTTGAACTCACCTTGATTTTCTGGCTTGTCTTGAGAACTCCAAGACTACTTGGGAAAAAAAGGCCTTGTATAAATTCAGCTCATTACCATTTAAAGTACAGCTCACACTGGCTTGAGTATTTGTGCTGCATTATAATGGAATATTTGAAGTTCTTTTAATGCGGAGTGATTTGAAGGTGTTTCAGGCCTGCCACTGGGCCCTCGGGGGATTGATTTAGACATACTGTTCAGAGCTCTGTGTCTTTATGATGGAGTTGGTATCATCCATCATCCCTGAAGGAGAGAGGCCAAGAAAAAACACAGTTTTTGAAGACCAGAGATGCCGCAATACAGGCAATTAACTTTGTGGTTAAAATCTAGGAGACTCATGCTAAATAATTTGTATGTCCTATTAATTTTATGCTAATCTATAGCATATGTATACTATATTGCCCAAAGTTTTGGGACGCCTGCATTTACATGCACATGAACTTTAATGATGTCCCCTTCTTAATCTTAATCTACAAATACTTAAGTACATGTGGTGAATTATTATTATTATTATTATATTTAAAAAAAATACATTTGCAAAGGTTTCAAACAAACTTTTAACATTGTCATTATGGGGTATTGTATGAAAGCCTGTTTTTGCCACTAAATCAAAAGATTAAGAGTAATTTTGACTTTTTATCTCAGATAACCCCCCCCCCTCACAATTGCATGATATAAAGTCCGACTTTTTACTTTTTTTCTCGCAATTCTGAGATATAAATTTGCAATTGCATGATATAAAGTCACAGTTCTGACTTTTCTCACAAATGCGAGTTATAAAGTCACGATTATGAGATGTAAAGTCAGAATTCTTACTTTATATCACACAATTGTGAATTCTGAAATAAAAAGTTGCAATTACTCTTTTAATTTTTTATTTAGTGGCGTAAACGGGCTTCCATAGTATTGTTTGTTGAATTTTGAGGAAAATAATGATTTTAATCCTTTGGAATAAGGCTGTAGCAAAACAAAAAATGTGGAAAAAGTGAAGCGCTGTGAATACTTTCCAGATGCGCTGTATACATGCAAATATTCCTTACATGGATGTGTGTGTATTCAAATATGCATAATTCATTATGTATTAGATTAATTGATTTATTTTATCCCATTATTTTTAATTCACTATATGAAATGCTTTATTGATCTTCTATCCAAGAGCAAAACATTAGATTTATGCACTAGCGGTGGCCACACAAGACATATTTCACCTCATCGGAATCAATGAGTCACTAGTAATCAAATTAACATAATTATTCATTAATATGCAAATGCATACAGATGTTTGACGAGCAACAGATGTGCTCTTCATGTCGAGCAACAACACAATGTGATAGACTGCGAAGGAGACGGCAGCGTGAGCAGGCAAGACTCATTACAACGTGTTTGTCCATGCGAATCCGAAGCTGGCTTTTTCACACACCCGTTCGGTCCCGCACAAATCCTCTCCTGCACATGCCCAGATACTAAGACTTCATGTGAGATGTTCAAGGAAATGTACCAGAAAGGTCCGCAATAATCCTGGAGAGCAGTGCTGGTTAATGATTCGGGGCTCTTCACCCACGGCTGTTGGATTGCAGGGGCTGCAGCTCATAGCAGAAGGAGGAGCAGGAATGCGATCCTCCACGCTGAACGCATAATGAGCACAATCAAACTGCTTATCAAATGTTAAACCTGCAATTTAACCAGTGCAGCTGCACTAATTCAAAGCAGAGCCGCTCTTGTAGTGCACAAATGAGCGTTGTATGAGCTAATTACATGTATTTTTTGGGATATGAATGTTGAGGATCACATTAAACCTGCATGTGGTGGAGGAGAGACCCTGATGGATTTCCTGGGACGTTTTTATACAGTGGTATCCAGAGGCTGAGAGCACCAGCGAGCTTTTATTCATCATTTTTTCAATTTGCTAATTATATTAGCAGCATGACAGTCTGAAAGCGGGACTGCAAAATGAACATGAAACTGAGAATCTCTCCAGCAGTTCTCGAGCTGCATGAGCTACACAAGTGTGTGTGTGTGTGTGTGTGTGTGTGTGTGTGTGTGTGTGTGTGTGTGTGTTAGATCAGAAGAGCATCATCTGCACGAGAGGAAGAAATGTGACCCTGTGTTCACATGATCACAAATGTGCTCTTTATACATTTTTATAGATTAAATATTATTTAAAGTCATAACATTTATTTGTTTTATGTTAAAATAAAATTAGAAAAATATATATTTTTATGTTTGAGTTTAAAAATATTTTGAACAGCTGATTTTGAATGTTGACTTCTTAGCCCACCAATTCTATCTGCAGTGCCTTGCTTGTAGGCAAAAATGAAGCAAGCCCATGAATGAATGAATGAATAAATGAATCCATCCATCCATCCATCCATCCATCATTTCATCTCCATCCATCCATCCATCCATCCATCATTTCATCTCCATCCATCCATCCATCCATCCATCCATCATTTCATCTCCATCCATCCATCCATCCATCCATCCATCCATCCATCCATCCATCCATCCATCCATCCATCCATCCATCCATCCATCATTTCATCTCCATCCATCCATCCATCCATCCATCCATCCATCCATCCATCCATCCATCCATCCATCCATCCATCCATCCATCATTTCATCTCCATCCATCCATCCATCCATCCATCCATCCATCCATCCATCCATCCATCCATCATTTCATCTCCATCCATCCATCCATCCATCCATCCATCCATCCATCCATCCATCCATCCATCCATCACCCTTACATACATGTTATAAATGTTCACTTTATTTTTTTTAAATTACATAAGTGAAATGGTACTTAGTTTTGTTTTGTTTTTTATAGTGTTTTTATATTGTATATTTGGCTTTCAGTTGAGGCTTTTGTTTAGTGTAATTATTGTAGATGGAAGCAGCACGGGGGACAGTCAGATACCTGAAATGTGTGTGTTTTAGTGGCGTAGGGTGAAGGGCATTTCTGAAATGAGAGCACATGCTGTGGAGAAATGCTTTGGAGACAAACAACTGCCTGTCATCTTTCGGATCACCCGCTGGAATGGGAACGTCAGTCTTTTGAAGATGCCACGTATAAATGTCCAATAACATCCTTATCCAAAGCCTCAATCTAAATCACTGCCACTTATACGTCTCTATTATTTCCTGTTGAAATGAGTGCTTTAATAACGTTAGCTGGAACAATGCAACACTTTGCTGTGATACGCACAAACATTATGCTGTTTACCTAACCAAGTGGAGATGAAATTGAAGTTTTTAGAGACGTATTCATGATATACAAAACACATCCATATTCATCTGATGAGAATGTTAAAGGTCACGTTTTTCTGTGTGTTTTCGAAGCTTTGATTATGTTTACAGTGTGCAATATAACATGAGTTCATGTTTCGCGTGTAAAAAAACACAGTATTTTTCACTCAATTTACTTATCTGTACAGCGCTGTTTCCTCTGTCCTAAAAACGGCCTGATGATTTCCTCATTCGTCCCTCCTTCAGAAATATGTAACGAGTTCTGATTGGGCCAGCGGTTGCCGTGTTGTGATTGGACAGCAGCTTAGTGCATGTTGCCTGGAAAGGTTCCGCCTCCTACCATAACACGCCCCTATTTTGTGTTTTCTTGTGGGCGGAGTCAACAAACGGTTCTAGTGACGTCATTACATCCCTGCACTTCCTGCTGTAGCACAAACCGGCCGTTCGCTGTAGGCTTTGAAAGGGAACTTCTGTTAAATAAAATCTCTCGCTTGGCATTGAACTTTGAGCTTTATAATTTTACAGGTATTATTTATGCTCTAACAGCTACATTACACACTAATTAAAGTTTGAAAGATTGAATCGCGAAGAACGGGACCTTTAAGATGTTCCAGGCGTTATGGGGTGTTTTTTTTTTTGTTTTTTTTGGGATGAATATTATAGTAATAGGCTCTGCTGTTACTACAATTATTACAATTATACCCATCTCAATTTTTGGGTACTTTAACAGGAATAAAAATATCAGGGATGTAGTGTTACATTCTTTTTCCTGCTATTTTTTACATTACGTGACAGGTTTTTTCTAAAGCAGTTGCTGTACTGTGCTTGTGTAGTTCTTTGTCTGACTGTGAACAGCCAAAGCCATCTAAACACAACAGAGCTTTTTGTCCCGACACTGAATCTGGGTTCTCCACAGCGTGCTTTCCTGTCTCTCGTGTCATAACTGTAAGACACGGGGTGACATGCATCCCCATCTCCTTTAGTGTCATGTGGCACTGCTGTAATGTTCGTTCTGTATGCGTGTGCATCAGGGTCGACTGAAGGACGCCCAGACGTGATGGTTCTCAAGAAAAGATTCTCCATTGTGTGCTATAATTGAATTCTCCTTGAGTTCAATCGGCTTTTCAGTGAAAACTGTTTCACTGTAATAGTCCTTCTGAAAATACATGACCGCAGATGGCTCTGATCTGCTGAGGCCGCATCACACCTTTGATTGGACATGCTCAGGTGTGTTATCTCGTAACAGGTGAGTTGCAGATACATGGACTCATTTTAGTCCAAATCAGAAGCTCTCGTGAAGAACGGAAAACATAATTTAGTGACTCTTAAGTGACCAGAACAGAATAGCAGTCATGGTCTGTAACGATCTTAAACAATTTAAAAAAGAATTCCCTTCTATATTCTCTTTATGTTGCAACTCTGTGATTGTGTGGGCACTTCCAATGAATTAGCTATCCATTTGTTAAGTCGTGACGTAAGGAACGCCATTTCTGGGTCTTAACCTCAACTCGTTTCACTTGAGAATGCCATCGACCCCAGTTTATAAGCGCTATTTTTTCATATTAAACATCAAACATTAAAAAAAGTTAAACATTTTAAATACTTGCAGTCTCTATGATCACAGCGTTACAGACATTAATATTTTAACAATTTATAAAAGATGAATCACTGTCTGGCCATCCGGAATTTTGGTATGGAGAAAAAGGTTATGATTATAGCTTTTTTTTTTTCCGTAGTATTACACCACATTGTGTGTGTATATTAGCACCATTTGTAGTTTTTCTTGTGGTATAAGATAAAGCGTTTGGACCCGAAAGCGCTGCCGCGTGACGTCAGCCTTAACAATCGGATAGGTAAATAATGTCAAGAATAACAAAATGCTGTAAATAGTAAAATATGCCCTACAATTTGCCCTATAAACCAGTGTTGATGATTAAAATAATAAAAAATGTGACCTGGGGGTTAATAAATGCCTTCTGAAGCAAAATGATTGGTTTGTATAAGAAGAATATCCACATTTAACACGTTATAATGTTTAAAATCTAGCACCGTATTCAACTTAAGAAAAAAAGGTTAACTTTTTCTTACACACCCGTCGATTCACTTCAGAAGGCCTTTATTAAATAGCCTTAATAAAAGGTTTCAAATTTTGGACAGCCGTTCACTGCCATTATAAAGCTTGGAGGAGCCAGGACATTTTTGATATCAGAGTTTAAAAACTCTGATTTTTTTTGTTTGAATGAAGAATGTCATTTAATTTAAGATGATTCCCTTTAAGATGATTTTTGGCAAAATGGCTGAAAAATCATAAATGCAGTCACTAGTCATTTGACTTCATGGTTTATCACTTTTGACCAATATGTGAGGTGTGTTGTGGTTGACTATGGCAACATTTGTATCTATGTTTTTGGCATGAGCATGACCAAAGGAATCTTTAAAGACCAGTTCATTAAATCAAAAGTATAATTTAAAAGTATTTCTGGATATTTCACTATAACCTTTGACTACAAGTTGGGGCCGTCAGTTGGGGCATGGTGCCAAAGGCACATACTGAATTTCGCATTGATGATTTAACATTTTACAACAAAATTGAAGATGGCTGATATGGCTATATGATTAGGCATTCTGCACCGAATCTAAAGAGATCAGTTGATTTTTGGGCAAACTATTCAGAAGTTATAAGCAAAAATAGCCATTTCATATTCCTGACCACTACGTGGCACTGTGCCAAAACTGTTCAGGTAGCCTCAGGTCATGGTTGTCATAACACACACACTAAGTTTGGTCAGAATATATAGCCTCACGTTCATTATGCAATTCCTTATATTTATTGCGCACTATTCAAGAATAGTTTAGTGAATCGGTTAGAATTTTTTGTCTGGACGGTCTGAAGTTGATGTTTAATTTTTTAGTGAAAATTGAAACAATGGCGTAGGAGGTTTTTCAGAAAATTCAAAATGGCTGATTTTTTAAAGCGATGAATCAGCTGAATCACCTTGAAGGAATTTGAGGGAAAACAAATTTCATTTCTAGCCCTTACGGTTATTAGTACCATAAGTTATTAGCATAAACGTGAGTGAAACTTTGGACAGATGAGGCAGTAGAGCGATTGCTTTAGAGACTCCAAATGTGTTATGATAGTTCAAACTGATAGTCCTTTATCTGTGTGCCAAATTTCATAACTTCCACAAGTGTTTCTATGGGCTGCCATAGACTTCCAGAGTGGAAAAAGAAGAGCACCAATGCTTACAATAGGTGCCTACGGACATGCATGGCCACTAATTAAAGTTGTAACAGATTGCAATATCAAGCAGCATAGCAGACAGTTTACGTACAGTTAAAATAAATGGAAGCAGATTTGACCGGAAGCCTTGACACAATAGAATTACAATGGCCGTGCATGCTCTTGTGTTAAGATAAAGGTGAATTTATTACACACAAAAAAAACTGTATGCCAACAGAGTAGTGTGTCTAAAATATAAATATTTTTAAAAACATATAAAAGTAGAGAAATTACCTATTTCTTCTGCCAAGATTTTAAGTGTGCATCCGATGGCCATGGAAGGGGAATGGTGAACAGCGATGAAGTGACATAATGGACACTATAGGTCTCATAACAATGACCACATGACAGATGTAGTGCCTTCGACCTTCATTCATACTACACACATTCACAAACATATTGCATAAAACATACATTTTTAACAGTCATTTTCAAACCAAATGCAGTACCTACAGTTTCTTTTGACATATTTGTCAATCTCGGAGCATATCTTTTACCCTTACGTTTGTCATTAGATTTAAATTGGATTTGTTGATGCATGTCCATTAAGTCAAAAATGTGTTTGCTATATGCTGCACATTAGCCAAACACTTAAAAATGTAGGGAACAAGTAAAAACAGTCATCAAAAGCACATTATCAGCATATTGGAAGTCCAAGGGCAAGTATTGTGAGTTTTTATTGAAGAACTTTCAAATATTTTAAAAGGATTTTGCCAAATTTAAGATTTAGCACTTATAGTAATTGTATTTATTATCATTAGACAAGATATAGATTTGTCTTAACATTGAAAAGAAAGTTTTATGCTCTAGGACACACATTGCCTTTGTGTCTCTTTTGGATGAAAAATGTAATCTCATGTGGAGTAGTAGTGCGTAGCCGAAAAGCAGAATTACCTTTACTTCAAAGAAATGCCTTTGGGTAATAAAAAGTTTCTCCACTTAAAAAATAAAAAACGGTCTGCTTTTAAGTGAAAAGGGAGAAAAAAACACAAGTGGTATTTTCAAGAAGACTGGTCAAATTCAGAATACTGACAAAGGAGTTTGGCTCAATGCTTGGTAGTCAGGGCAGGCAAACTAATTTCCATCATTTTTTTTGTGAAGCATCTGGCATTTCTTTTTTGCCACTTTATTTTAAAAGTAGTGATTTTGAATTGATTTGTGAACTATGATAAATGTATATATATAATGTGATTACTGCCACTTCATTTTAATATTGAATTGCAATTGCCTAAATCATTGCCTAAATATTTTTTTAAAACCTTGGGTCCTCCATCCATGTGGATGTTACTTTGACACGCTCCACCTACCTAAGCATTGCTGAGACCATGTTCAGCCTTTGATGGAAACGGTATTCTGGTGGCTGTGGCTCTTCCAGGAGGATAATGCTCCTGACACAAAGCACAAATGCTTCAGGAATGGTTTGAGGAGCACAACAACCAGTTTGAGGCGTTGACTTGGCCTCCAAATTCCCCAGATCTCAATCCAATCGAGCATCTGTGGGATGAGCTGAACAAACAAGTCCAAACCATGGAGACCCCACCTCCCAACTTACAGAACTTAAAGGATCTGCTGCTAACATCTTGGTGCCAGATGTCACAGCACACCTTCAGGGGTCTAGTGGAGTCCATGCTCACCAAGGCTGCATTTATGTTCTGAAAAATACAGTAAAAACAGTAATCTACTGAAATATTGTTACAATTTAAAACAACTGTTACATATTTTAAAATATCATTTATTTCTGGGATAGAAAAGCAGCCATTACACCAATCCTTAAGAAATCATGCTGATTTTGTGCTATATTATTATCAATTATCATTGGTACTTAATTATTAATATTGATTCTTATTATTATTATCAATGTCGAAATAACATTGTCAAAACATTTTCATGATTCTTTGATGAATAAAAAAATCCAAAGAAAAGCATGCATTAAAATGGAGATCTTTTCTTACATATTTTGAATACTTCTGATCACTTTAATGCATCCTTGCTGAATAAAAGTATGAATTATACACTGTTAAAAAAACAAAAAACAAACAAATAAATAAATGTCCCCAATTGCAAATTTTCTAGTGACTGATCACATCTAAATTTTTCAGTTGGCCGAATTGAAATCCTGTGAATTGATGCAATTTAATTCACAGAAATTCAGTTCGGCCAACTGAAAAATTTAGATGTGATCAGTCACTAGAAAATGTTCAATTGGAGACCGGATTTTTATTTATTGATTTATTTTTTACAGTATATGTACGAAGTATGAACTTTGTGATCACTCACGAAGAGCTCAAAATGCATTGACTTATTTTTCCTCCCATCTCTTATTTTTCCCCACCATTATGTCCCTTTAGGGGCTCTGTAGATTCCCATGTCAAAATCACTATAATCCCAATCGTGATGTGGTCTGCGAGTCATAATTGCTGTCTTCTGCTACTTTGGCCTGTTCTGCCCGAGGTTACGATGCCCTGTGTCTCCCTCAATCAGTCACACAGGACATCTCTCACTCTCCCGTCTCTACGTGTGGAGAGAGGAAGTGCTAACCTGCCACAACAGATGAGGTCACAACATGGTTCCCCGCTCAACATGAATTAAGTTAAGGCCATATATGTCTAGAATCCTGAGGCCAGCGGATGACAGAGGCCTGGTCGGGTCTGTATTCCCGATCCTGTTTAAATATGGATGGAGAGAGACGGAGTGGAAGGTGTATTGCCATTTCCACATCCATTAAATAAGCTTCTTGATGTGGCTAGATCTGCTGACTGGCTTTGTCATCGAGAGGTTGAGCGAGCTGCTTTGAGAGGATTATGGGATAGCCTGAGGGTTTGACTTAACTTGACCTCTCTCGATGTTTGAACTGTAGTTCTGAGATCTGTCACACACGCTGTCAGTTGAAGCTCAATTTCATACCAAGATATTTTAGCATTTTGCCACTTCAGTATCTTTTCATCATGATTAAGAGGTCTATTCAATGCAGCTGAATAGAAAGAATAGGTATGTAGCAAGGTTATTTTCGTAAACGAAAACTGAAACTAAGACTAAAAACATTTTCGTAAACTGAAATAAAATTAAAAAATCTGAATAAATAAAAAACTAAAACTAAACGAAACTAACCACTCTTACTAAAAAACTAACTGAAATAAAATAATAATTAGCAAAAATAAGTATTCGTTTTCGTTATTAATAAGCCCCTATTTAATGTGGTGGAAAATCTGACTGTGGCAGTTGAGGGAGTGTCTGTATATTGCGCTACTGCGCGTGAAGTGATCTGAGGAGGAGATTAACCGCTGTCCTGTGACGGACGCGTGCAGACAGGCAACACATCGCCAGTCCTAAACGGCAGTTCACAAAGAACCAATGCGTCCGTGGCAGTGAAATGGGAAATAACACAAGGTAATGAGATGCACGTTGAACTTCTTTTAACTTAAGCTCACTGTTTTAGAATGCCGTTTCTTACGCGACGAGAGACGCAGGCACAAAAGTCAGCAACTAACGTTAGTAGCAAGTACTAGCCTACTGTGCGTTTGAGATTTCATGTTTGCATAATATTGACAGGCTCAAAGGTGTTATCATAATCATTTACTACGAATAACATTATCTGTGTGGAGACATTTCCCCACAAAGTAGGGAATACCAGGACACACACACACACACACACACACACACACACACACACACACACACACACACACACACACACACACACGTTTGTTTCACTATATAAGTGAGGACATTGCATGGACTTTTATTGATTTCAGATCAGGTTAATGATATTTTATATCCCCTAACCCAATCCCTATCCCTAAACCTACCCATCCCAAGAAGTGCAAAACAATAGATTTAAATAAAAACATGTTTTGGCCGATTTATAAGCCTTTTTAACTAGTGAGTACATTTGACTGGTCCTCACTAGTTAAAAAGGCTAATAAATAATAATAAAGTTATCATAATATTTTACTAGATAAATGAGGACATTGGTCCCCTTTACAATTATAGCACAACACACACTTTGTGTTGATTAAAATAAATTAAAATAAGCTTTTAATTGTTTAACAATATTTCATCTTTGTTATGAATGAGTTTGTCTGGAATTTATAATTTTCACTTTTATATTTTACATTGCATTTATTTTATTCTTTAAGATAGATCCTCTGAGTATTAGCCTATGTCAAAAATATCAAATATAATTTTTTAATATCAAAATATAATTTATTTCATTTTTAATCTCCAGATCGTTGTTTGTATAGGTCATAGTTTGACTCAAGCTTTTTTGCTCAAAGGTGAAGACCCAACTTCATGCATGTTTTGTAAGATCTTCCTGGGTTTAAACAAAAATGCTTGTTTATCAAGTTATTTCACTTAAGGATGTTTAGTAAGATTACACTCTAATCTGTGCAAACATTAAACTTTGCTGAAATTAAAAACCTTGATTTGGTCTCTACACTTCATTATGGTAATTCTGCTAAACTATAATTACTAAAACTAAAACTGAAACTAAATAAATAAAAACTAAATAGAAATGTGTTTGCAAAATAAAAACTAAACTAAAACTAGCAAAACCATTTGTAAAACTAACTAAAACTAAACTGAAATTTGTAGCAAAATTGAAAACGATACTAAAATAAAAACTAATTTCAAAAAGCAAAACTATAATAACCTTGGTATGTAGAGACGACACGAGGACCAGTTTGTCTTTGGTGGTGTGAAAATTCGAGCCCGATCTCACGAAAATGCATATAAATAGTACGAGTTTGCAATCTCATGTAATGTATACTCCAAAATGAGTTTTGGCTTGCATATGGTACGCACTTTATGGCGTATTATACCTACGAACCCCACACCACCACCCTAAACCTACCCAAGAGCGTGTCATATGCAAGCAAAAAACTGCGTAGCATTTGCACGCCAGAACTCATTTTGGCGTATCCATTCCACGAGATTCCACACAGACCATGAGATCGTTGGAAAATTCAGAAAAACTGTTTTCAATGAAAATTTTAATGGCTCAGACTGAAGTCTCACAGCAGACACAGCTCTTGAACAAGAGCATTCCAGCCAGAGGGTTCATATCAGTATAGAAAAAAATGCCTTTTATTTCTAAATTATGACATTTTTTAATGTAAAAACCATACTAACAATATAAGTACACCTCAGGAAACATTATAAAATAATCAAAGAATCCATGCCATGGGCCCTTTAATGCTTCCTGAGGAGTCGTGAGTGATAGATTATCCTTTGCGGAAGTGTTTTATCAACTAAAAGTCACGCATGCATTCATTCTCCTCCCCCTTCACATCGTTCCACAGTTTATTCATTATTATTGTTATCTTTACATGTACAAGACACAAATGTTTGTCAAATAACCTCACCTGACAGTTGCAGAATTAAATCAAAGCACAAGAAAATGAAAGAAACAAATAGAGAAACAAATAGACACTTATACTATATAACCAATAAAAGGCTGTTAATAACTATAATTCGTTGTTACTATTAACTGGTAGGCTAATATTAATTAAAATATGGACAAATGTGGTATTTTGTGGAGATTGAAGCTTGCAATATATAAATAGTTATCTCTAGAGTTCAAGAATCTCGACTAAATCCAGCGGTGCAGTCATCATTAACTGACGCCGCTTTGAAGTGACGTTAAAGAGAGCGATGATATATCATTTCACTTGATTCAATTCCTCCGCCCTCATGTCTTTTCCTCGCGTCCTGAAGGGGCGGAGCTAAGGCGCGAGGAAAGGAATCTAGAGAAGGAAACGAGGATGCACAAATAAGATTTGGGAAGCACTCTCTGTCTGCTCTGCTTTCACACTACAGTAACGTTAATAATCGCATTCATGAACATTAATATTAGTGCTGTCAGAACGATTCATTTTGATGTAATCGCATCCAAAAGAAAAGTTTGCGTTTATATAATGTGTGATTTGTACTGTGTATAATTATTATGTACTGGATACATAAATAAATACATGCATGTATATATATATAAAATATTTTTATATTTATATTTTAATATAAATGATATAAATGTATATACATGCAAATATTTCTTAAATATATACATGGATGAGTGTGTATTTTCTTATTATACACAGAAGACTGTAAGACATTATGTAAACTCACATTGTTTTTTCATTTCTCATTAATCCTTAATTTTCAGTGATAATTTTGTATATATATATATATACAGTCCCTGACAAAAGTCTTGTCGCTTATCTATTTTCTAGAAATACCTGATATTAACCTGACTTTTAATTAATTAATTGGTGTTAGAAATAGCTCATATGAAAAGCTAAAACCCTCCCAAATTATGTTTAATGCACTAAAATAAATAATTTTCATAGAAAAAATATTTATCATTTAATCAAGACAGAAAGGTCAAATTTTGGCAAGACAAAAGTTTTGTCGCCTATATAGAAATTGAAAAAATTTACTGCAAATACAAAAATATGTCAGCAAATTAAGTTGTGGTGCTGTGAGATCCAAATGTAATATCTTGTATGACTTCCATGAGCTCGAAGGACTGCATCCATGCGGTTTGGCAAGGATTCATACAATTTATTGATGAAGTCATCAGGAATAGCTAAGAAAGCAGTCTTGTATGCCTCCCAGAGTTCATCAATATTCTTTGGTTTCGTCTTCCATGCGTCCTCTTTCATCCTACCCCACAGATGCTCAATGATGTTCATGTCTGGTGACTGGGCTGGCCAATCCTGGAGCATCTTGATCTTCTTCGCCTTGAGGAACTTTGATGTGGAGATGGAAGTATGCGATGGAGCACCGTCCTGCTGCAGAATTTGGCCTCTTTTATGGTTGGGAATATAAGAGGTAGCTAAGATTTCTTGGTATTTTAGACTATTGATGTTGCCTTCCACCTTGCAGATCTCTCGCACACCCCCATACTGGATGTAACCCCAGACCATGATTTTTCCGCCACCAAACTTCACTGTTTTCTGGGTGAATCTCGGATCCATTCTGGCTCCAGTAGGTCTCCTGCAATATTTGCGGCGACTGTGGTGTAATTCAACAGAAGATTCATCTGAAAAATCCACCTTCTGCCACTTTTCCAGTGTCCATCCTTTTAGCAGGCTGTGGGCCTTAGCAAATGCCACACGGTTTTTCAGTTGTCTTTTGTTTAGTGCTTGCATTCTGAGCACTGATTCGACCACGGAGGCCATTTCGAGACAGAATCCGACAATCTGTTCTGGTTGACACAGGGACTTCAGGTGACCAGGTCTCGTGGAGCTCTGCTGCAGTGGAAAATGGGCTGGCCTTGGATTTTCGAGCCAACAAACGGTCCTCTCGAGCAGTTGTCTTGCAGGGTCTGCCTGACCTGGGCTTGTCAAAAACATCTCCAGTCTCTTCAAATCTTTTTTTAATCCTCTGTACTTGACGCTGAGACACATTGAAGGTGTCTGCCACATCAGCAGTGGATCTGGTCTTCAGCCTCTTGATAATCAAAACTTTAGTCTCAGGGTGAATCTTAGGCATGTTTGCAGAGGTCTCGTTGCAGTTTATGTGAAGGTCTAGTGTACTGGGGTTCTTTTTATACACACTTGAGACGTAATTGATCCATTATTAGTCACAGGTGAAGCTCATATGACAAGGTGACAACACTTATGTCTTTGCAAAAATTGACTCAATGGGCTTTACCAAGCTGTGAATATTAGAATACTTTTTGAAAGTTTAGTTTTTCACTGAAACATTATCACAACAGCTGGTGGGATTAAAATGAGCCATTTCTTGTAAAAAAAATCTTGATTAGAAATATATTTCAGCGGCACTTTAGGTCAATTTGTACACAAGTGACAAGACTTTTGTCAGGGACTGTTTTTATATGTGTATGTATATATATATATATATATATATATATATATATATATATATATATATATATATATATATATATATATATATATATATATATATATATATATATATATATATATATATGTCTTTCATTATAGTTTATATCATAAACAAACAAATAAACTAAATCCACTGTTTTTCAGAAGGAACTTCTTTGGTAGTTTTATAATATTCAATTACAATTTTTTTTTGCTGTGTTTGTACATAAACACTGAGTTATTAGAGTGATTTTTCTCAGAAACCAGGGGAAAGCATGTGTGTGCTTTTACAGTAGATATTGAAGTTAGACAGTAAGATTGAAACTGTAATTTGTTTTGCCCTTGGAAACGGGCAGATATGAAGTGTGTAATGTTCTCATAGGTTGAATTATTCTCTTGTGCATCAAGTAACAGCTCTTGTTTAATCTGGGCAGCTTGCATTTCAGCGACAGAAAGGTTATATATGAAATATATTTTAAGAAATTTGAAGGTTTTTCAGGACAGGGTTTCTTTGCTCGTCTGTCTTTTCTTTAACCCTCAAACCATGCAGTTGCTGCATATGCCCAGTAAGGCATATTCCATAGTACTTCAATTGTATAAATGAATATATTAATATAATTAGTGCCTTATCTTTCTACTTTGTAGTTTTGCATTTAGCCTTAACTTGTTTTCTCTTTCTCTCTTTAAAGTACACTTGTGTAAACAGTGCTTTTTTTAATTGGAACTCATCATTTTACATGCAAGACGACAGCTGTCAGTCAAACTATTTTCAGTGCCATTGTTTTCATTTCCAAAGTCTGACAGTAAGTAGCACTGCACGCTCCACTGCACACACACTCTCAGAGTTAATGCGTTTTAACTGTAGTTTATATGTTTGAAGCTCAGTGGGATGTTTACTGCCGGTGTCGTGAGACAGTACGTTTTATTTCTTTAGCTCAGTAGCAGTGGCAACAATAAACAAGCATCTGCATTGCTATTGATCGCTCATTCCTGCAAACACAAAACCAACCATCAATCGATGTGTTTCCCATTTCATTGGACGGAAGCGGCTGAGCATATTAGAAACAATTCTGTGTGAAAATCCGCCTTCCCTATTTTTTTATTCTTAGAGGAGCACAAAAATGTTGTGCCACATTGTTTACTGACACTGACAGTGAAGTTAGATTCAAATTAGGGCTGTTGATTAATAAATAAATAAAAAAAGTATATAATGTATTGATTTATCAATCGTGAAGATCAATATACACAAAGGAAAGCATCCAAATGAAGATAGTTTGTATTTTGACAGAAGTAAGGCATTACAGTTCCAAACCTTTTGAATTTCTCTTTTTCTGTGTAACACAAAATCAAATATTTTACAATTCAGCAGTTTTTGACAATACGTATTGGACCCCATTGACTTTTATTGTATGAAGCCTACATGGCACCTTTTCAACAAGACACTTTTTATGTGCTTTGGCTCTTCATTTCACACAACAACAGTGTTTTGGAGGCCTGAACATGTAAACTTTTGAACACTGGTTTCAACATGTACATTTAAAAAAAGAGGTAATTCATGCAAACATTGACAATCATGTGCATGCATAATTACACGTTATGTCTATAGGTCTATAGAGTGCACATCATACTAGTGATGTGTTGTTCATGAACAAATTTCATCTTTAATATGACTCGAGAACGCCGGGTTTTCTCAGAGAGCGATTCATTCATTTTGTGTTGACCATCCACATGTTTTGTACAGGGAACAGAAATGTTCGGGTTTGAGTCATTTGTTCACCAAGTCCCAGCTCCATAGACAAGGTTAAGCAATCTGCACCAGAAAAAGAAATGACTGGTTCTCTTGAATCTTTGGTCCGAGTCTTGTTCTTTTGTCACATGACATGACAGCCATGTTGGATACAGTCAGACATAGTTTATTCACAACCTTCCTCACAAACAAGTGCGTAGGCTTTTTAAATTGTATTTATTAGTTTAGTTTTTTTTTTTTTTAGCTAGTAGGCCTATAATTGATTTTCATATGAATCCTGGATTTTACCTATACTGACATTGGGTTGGTCAGAATGGATAACAGTTTATTGCCCATATCTTCTGATGATTTCATAATAATAAATATATTACAACATGCAGTCAATAATGCGACTGTAAGTGTAATGTTGTATATGTCGCGGTCATGTGACAACAGAACGAGAGTCAAACTATGGGGACTTGAACGAGAAGACTCGAGAGATGAACGAATCTCTTCTGTTTCCGAGACTGCATAGCCTTGCCTATATGGGGCTGGGACCTGATGAACAAATGATTCGAAGACTTGAGGGAACTAATCGTTTCTGTTTCTGGACGCATGTTACATATGAGGCTTTCGCGGCCTAGATGAGACATGATGACAACTAACGGCTCGAACCAGAAGTCATGAGAGGTGTGCTGATCTTTAGGGAACAGACGTGATTAAATGTGAAGTGATTAAAGAAAGAACGATTTGGATCGGGAGGTGAGGCCAGCTAAGCAATTAATTCATAATTTCTTTCTCAAAGTTTGGCCATGACTGCATTAGCTTATAGCTTTTTTTTTATTCCAAAAAGTACTAAATGTGTTGAAAAATATAACATGTAACATTTTAATTTGATTCTGCTTAAATGAACGAAATGACTTGGAAAAAAGATTTGTTCATTTTGCTGAATGAGTTTCAATGATCCGAACTTCTCACTACTATATCATACATCCGGCGCAATGCTACGCCAAAAAAAGTGTTTTTTTGCTATTTTCAACCTGACACAGTTTTAATTTCACATCCAGCATCACGTTGTTTAAATGGCAAATACACTCGTGTCCATCTGTTCACCTATGGGCGTCTGGTCTGAAAACCAGGTGTGTTCAGGAGTGTTGTTGGCGTGGGGCTATTTGTGGAACTGTAAAACGACTGACAACCACAAACCTGCTCTAAAGTCAATCACTCAGTATTATTGGTGTTATTTAAAGGGGGGGTGAAATGCTGTTTCATGCATACTGAGCTTTTTACACTGTTAAAGACTTGGATTCCCATCCTAAACATAGACAAAGTTTCAAAAACTAATGTTGGACGTTTGATGGAGTATTTCTGTGTTAAAAATACTCTTTCCGGTTTCTCACAAGTTTCGGAGAGTTTTTTTCGAGTATGGGTCCGCTTGACGTTAATAAAACGGAAGGTCCTTGTATGGGCCGTACGGGCTCTTCTCCCGGTAGGGTGCGCGTGCGCGTCACTAGAGCGAGAGAGAGGATATGCACGCCGTAAACACTGCTCTCGCGCCGCGCTCCACTTTATTCCTATGGGTGACGTCGAGCGACTTCAATGCTTCAGCACAGCATTCCGGGAAGGCAGCGCTGCATTTGAACCGATTTGAACGCAGAAATTACGGGAAGCTTCAAAGCATCGCTTCAGTCACGTCTCAAAGTGGATTTACACGCCACTGCTGTCACAGGACTTCATCAAATCATACCAAAGAAGTGTGTTTTTGACGGAGCGGTCCCAGCGATAAAGGTTCGGTCCTGCTTTGGAAGCAGCCGGTGAGTAAAACTGCTTCAAATGTCTGTACTGTCGGCTATCGTTGCGTGAGTAAACATCAGTAAACGACACGATCGCTTGCTTCGTCATTCAAATGCGCTAACGTTACTCCATTGTTGTTCTGTATAACGTTACACTAGTCTGACTCTGACGTGCAAAACCGTTTTGCTTGCTACTTCTAAGGTCTAGTCGCATACAATAGTCCATAAACTGAATCATGTCCTCATAAACTGCTTGTAAAGACACAGAAATGTTGACAGGCCCCTAAATACAGTAACGTTACATACCACAGAGACGGACGTCCTGATGTTGCTGTTTCTCCTGTTCAATTTATTTCTGCCTCAGATTTGATTCTGGATCATATCTATTAGCTGAGATAGCGATGGTTTCTCCACGCTTGAGGACGTCACCGCTTTGTTTGCGATCGTCATTCTTTAGCTCCGCCCACACGATACGCCTCCAGGCGCTCGTTTTTTTCTGGAAAGACTCGGTACAGCCTATATTTCTTTTATAAATATGATAAAACTAAAGACTTTTCGGAGATATGAAGGATACAATACTACTCTATAGGTACTCAAGATTGACATGAGATTGACTGAAACTGAGTGTTTCACCCCCCCTTTAAAGTCTGTGTTAGTAATGCGCCTATACACGGTACGAATCAGCACAGCAGCACACAAACATGCCAAATATTGAAAGATTGAAGATTATCATCATGTACATAAAGATAATGCATACATGATGGATAGTCATTGAAAGTAACAGAATGACCTATTAACAGTAATGATGAATGAATTTGGCTGCTAATTTAACCAATGGGCAATGCACACATGTATTTAAACAGACTCGTCAGGTTTAAGTAAAAAAAAAAAAAAAACTGGTATGAAAAATTGCATTAATTTTTTCAAATAATTGATATTATTTAAAAAATGAATGTGTGAAATTAATATCAGTAGCACCTACATTTGAATGGCTTAGCACAAAAAAGGCAGTTGCCCTGGTCCTGCCAGTGTTGGTCTCTAAAACTCAACTGTAAATGGTTAGTTGAAGCATCTCACCCATGTCAGTGCTCTTGAAGCAAATGAAAAAGTGTTCAGCTTCTGATGGAGGGGAGTTGCAGAGACCGAAGCGAACTGAAATGCAGCCTTTGTCCAGTCTCTCTGGATGTCACTGTCAGACCCTGCTGAGAGGTTTTAACTCACTAGACTGCCTCTTTCAGTCTTTCCCTCAATGAAAGCAGAATTAACCGGCTCTACAGCGCCCCGGAAATTGATTTCTCCCCCCCCCCCCCCCCCTCCTTCATCTACACACAGTTTTCTGGCACTTCATTGGTCGCTGAGGCACACTGAGCCCCTCATGGTTACTCTAGTAGTTGTCCTGTCAGTCAGCGTTTGACGTATATTATGTTAGCAATGAGAACAGCGCACGTTTCATTTTCTCTACTCCTCGTTCCAAAGGCTGCACAAAGCATTTCTGTCACGCGAGGCTGTTGGTGTGGAGGCTTTCAGCAAGCGCAGCTTCCAAACAGACGAAGAAAAGTATGAATGATAGAGAAAAGGACAGAGAAAGTGAAATATTTAAATTAAGGAAGAAAGTTAGACAATTTCAGGCTCTTAGCACGTCATCCGCTTTAATGTAGCATAAATTTGGAATACAATTGGTGCTTTTATATACATTTTAAAATGTAAAGGTAGAATTGTAAATTTTGTTTTATAGGAACTTAAATTCAAATAAAAATAAGAATAAAAATATTTTTTTTTGCACTGTTGTTTTTATTACTACTATTATCATAATCATCCTCATCATCATTATTAAGCACAATTCCGGTCATCACATGGCAATTACGGCTCAGATAATCGACTCTTTTTAACTTGTTTGAACAGAGCAATACGTTTAAACATACCAGTGTTTTTATTTGAGGAATTTGGCATTTGAATAGCTTACTTATTATGCACATTAATCTGCAATAGAGACAGATGTATTTGGAATCAACAAAATTACATGCTTCACCTTTAAGTAATTTATATGCTAATTTAAGCTCATCATTTAAAACAAACAAAAAGTCTGACTCTGTGTCCCATGTGCACAGTGAATTTATTAAAGTCACTTGATTGCACACAAATTACATATGAAAACTGGCATTAACAAACCCCATTGAACTTAATGAGAAAAAATTATAAGGTTCCTGATTTATTCGCCCATTTGGCTTAATGCCTTTTCCAGGTGATACTATTAATAATGCCAAGACATATGCACACAACCCTTAGCTATTCATTTTAAATCACCCCACCAGCTACTCAATGTGCATCTAGTGTTAGGAAACACACTAACAAGTTGTTCATAGACCGATGTAATGATTCGGAAAATCCACCTCCTGAGGTTGTGTGAGTTAAACGGATTGCTGTTCACCTCGAGGGTACTCACACTCTCGATATGTTCACGATGAGAAAGCGTTGTGACATCGCTCCATCATAATGAATGCTGGATAGCTGTAGTCTTTGAGATTCGACTAAAGAGCACAAAGACATGTGTGTGTTGTGTTTGCAGCGGGTGATGTCAGTTAGCGGTGCTGTCTCCGTAAATGCTGACATTTGGAGGAAGTGTTTCCTATTAGCCTTACCAGCTCATGTGAGCTCTGACCTTTGCTCTGGTGTGGATCATCTCTTTGTGTGTGTCTTGGCTGAATACAGTCCCGCTTGCAGCTTCTCTGAGGGACCAAAGATGAGTTTCTTTACCACAGTAGGATGTCACATTGGCACACTGAGCTCAACGCAAACCGGACACAAGTGTATATGTATGTGTGTGTGTGTGTGCAGGAGGGGATCTGAAATGGTTGCGGCCCTGAGGGAAATAACAGCACATTTCATGGCAGCATTTTTCTCAAAGAGATGTAACAATGCACACTCAGAAACTGTCCATTTCCTCCAGACCCGGAGCCACACTAGAACTCATATCCATTCTTCACATTTCGTGAAAGGGCTCGCTGTGGTCGCATGCTGGCTTTGATGTGAATTGGTTGTAATTCAAATGCAATGAATTTAAATTTTCTTTATCCTCATATTGGATAAAGCAGTCCTCAAGCTGAGTTTAGGTTTTGGTGGAGGAAATTGAATGCAAAGCAGAGGACGATTGATTTGCCTGTGCCAATATACCTCATGTTCACTTTCAGGTATACATATGATTTTAGTTTATAACAAACGTCCTCAGCACTTCCACAAACTGTTGCTCTCACATATAAACATAAACTGGATGTATGTGAGTGTCTATTATTAGTAATTTCCTTTCTACAACTGCAGCTCATGCTTGCATTGCGATATGACTGGAGTATGGAGTGGAAGTGGAGCAGACCTTAAAGCAGTAGTTTACTTTAACTCTTTCCCCGCCAGGGTTTTTAAAAAAGTTGCCAGCCACCGCAGAGGGTTTTTGACCATTTTTACCTAAATTTAATAGCCCATAGAATATTTTGTTTTATAAATATCTGAGCATGCAATATATCAAAAAAAAAAAAACAACTGACCCTCTTCTTTTATTTTATAATTATGTTTTATTCTAGCTTCTTGCATTCCTTTTTTATCAACACTTGGTAAGTTTAATAAATAAATAAAAACATTTTGAACAAAAAGCTGAGCTTTTTTTTTGTGAAAGACTGTTTCCAGATCAGATTCAGAGCGATGATCATTCACAGATGGAGGAGATCGAGTCCATCAACACCTCTAATGCTTCAGTCCTGTAGCTCGTCCTGGGTCCACATTTCATTCACTAACATCAGGCAGTTTTGATTCATATGCTGTTTAATGATGATGATCACGTTATTTTTCATATGCATATGATTACATACGATCGCTTGTCTACTTGCGTGGGTTTTGATCAGGAGATTCAGTACTCATTCAGAAGATACGTGATAGAGCCCTCTAGCGTATGACAGTGAAAACACGGAAACTGGAAAAATCTGTTTTTGGCCTGGATGCGTTTTCTCATAAATAACGGAAAATTCTGTGTTTGGCGGGGAAAGTGTTAAAGGGGACATGCATTGAGAATTCAACTTTCCCGTGAGCTTTTGATATATATTTTGGTATATCCTGTAAATCATAGAGCTGAAAACTTCCTTGTTAGTCAAAGAAAAGCTTTATAGACACCAGGCCCAGAAAACGATCGATCTCAGACTATGCCTCACCTTGATGTCATCGTGTGGGGAAACATCGCCTCAACAGAAGAAGAACAACGCCTGATTCTGTAGCCACGCCCACCGACTAGTGCCTGACATGACATAGGCCTACACAGAGCTAAACCGAACGGCGTTTAGGCAGGCATGCTGAAAATAAATTCTAAATGATAGATTAGGCTAAGAAATGTTTTGTAGTTCCACCATAATTAATCTGCATTGACATTTTAGTCAATTTTAGATGAGGTTCATTCCACAAAGCTTAAACTGATGGACAGTATTATTATTAGTTGCCAAAATCATATATCCAGTAAGTGTAAAGGAGCAGTGCATTCTGGGTCATGCAAATAAAAGATTTAGTTATTTGGTTAAGGAATGGGATTTTAATGATTCAGTTCTTGACAGTCTTACTGTGCATATTTTATTATACATATTTTATTATTATTTCACTTTTTCCTTTTGAACAGATACGTGCATAATGTACAAACAGAGGACTGATCCTCTGAATCGTCAGGCGTACTCACGCACATGGTGGCATGAATATTTAACACCCCAGACAGTGTCGAACCCTGTTGCCACGCATTCCAATGTGCAATGTGTGATGTTCTTTGCCTTTGTAAACCTTTGCCTGAAAGGGTCCTCTTGGCTCCTCTGTGAATCGGCCAGCGATGTGTATAAAGGGAAATCAGAACTCATGCCTTCCCATCTCACCTTGTAGTTTTAGGGAGTGGTGTCAAGCTTTGTGTTGCTGTGTGTGGGTGGGTTTGTGTGTGTGTGGGCATGTTTTTGTGACATATGAGGACACAAATGTGTATAATGACATGGGTATGACAGGTATTACAAAGGAGAGGGTGAAATATGAGGACATTGGCCATCTCCCCACTTTTCAAAATGCCTATAAATCATACAGGATACGTTTTTAGAAAGTGAAAATGCAGAAATGCAGAAGAAAATACAGTTTGTACGGTATAAAAACCATTACGTCTATGGAATGTCCCCATATGTCACAAAAACAAACGTGTGTGTGTGTCAATTTACCGGCACCTGACACCTCATATTCTGTGTACTTCACACCTGCATTTAATGTCATCTCTTAGGCCACTTTAATATTCTGTAATATTTTAGTAAACATCTGGGGCTTCATTTATAACCATTGCGTATGCCCCGGAAAGGCGTATGCCACTTCCTATGCATATGTTGTGATTTTATAAAAACAAACTAGATGGGAAAATTTGCGCACATTTATGCAAACTCTGACCCATGTATAAAGACTATATGCATTTGTGATCTACATCCTAGAGTTGAATATTCTTATTAAATATGTGAAGTTTCAGTGAAAAGCATCTCCTCTACTGTCTGAGAAAAATCTAAGCTGTCTCCTCCCATTAGTAAATATGAATGCTTTTAAATATGCTCCATTTATGCTTACTTTTTTGTATCTCAGAACCTTTGATATTCAGATGTGATTGTTATTTATGCATTTACAAATCAAATTCATGTGCCAAACTAAATGACATAAAGGCACCTGTGAAGCTCTCAAGGAGGAGAATAAGAAAGACAGAGAGAAACTGAAACAGACAGAATCAGAGCGTGCATGCGGGGGACTGATTATTGAGTCCAGATGGCAGAGACGGAAAGGCCAGGTCGCTGAGAGAAGAGAGACAGATGGGAGTATGAGAAGATCATAAAACCATATTATGCTTGTTATTATTGTTGTAATAGGCACTATAATGACGCTTAGCGTTAAGCTTATTTTCATGGCTGGTCTACTGATGCTGTGAGCCACTCTTGGTCTCAATTGGATTATGTAGATGTTTGGATTCGGAATAAACCAGCACATCATTTTGACTCCACAATGACAGAGGCTGTACGGACGCATAAACCAGGGTGTTAGTCTACAGTAAACAGAAAAACAATCACAATCCTTCTGTGCTTAGCAGTGAGCCCAGGCTGTTGGTAAAAACCCTTTATCCATGTATAATCCACACATTTATGAGACACTCTGAAGTTTTTGCACTTTATTAAGCAGAGCTTAACTTGCCGAGTGGAGAGAAACAAGAATGCTGTTGTACTGAGGCCGTGTTAGAAGACCATATAAATCGATGGAGGGAGATTTTCCTACTTTGTGCTCGATAATCCGTTTGTATTGTAGTTGACTATAGTGTAGCTACATTTTCTTGATGTGCTGATTTGCAGTAGCGCATGCGTCGGGATGTCCTCATATCCTGATTAATAAAACAAGAAGTTCATCAGTTGGTCAGTGGGAACACTTGCTGTCTGTCGCGCAGAGGGGGAATTATATGGGATGGAAAAAAAGATGAAAACGTTGCAAAAAAAAGTGTCATGAATAATTGAAGAGTTTTTGAAAAATTCATCATTACCCAGCTGGTTTGAAGGTCACCGCCTGTTGAAAGCGTAGACTTTCTGTGGGGAAATTATGTTAAAATAGGAAAATAAATACATTTTTAGTCTCTTAATGCTGGCTATAAAGTGTTTAGGTTGAAATGTTCTGAAGCTTATTCCACCTAGGAGTGGATCTCATAAAAATTGCATTGTTTTTAGGTTTTTTTAGTTTAACTTATTCTCATGTGCAGCAAGAGTTCTGTTATCTGTTCAATACAATTTAGGGGGGGAAACAGCATCAAATTCTTCTCAGCTTTAAAAGAATATTTTATGAAAATTTATTTTTATGTTTTCATTGTAAAGCCAAAAGAAGTTATGAAAATTGTATCTAGAAAATATTCCTATAAAATACTAATAATTATTCTTCTTACGAATTATCAAACAAAACTAATAATTATAATATTAATTAATGAGTATAATTAATAATAATAATTTTACTATAATTTTATATATATTGTAAACCCAAATAAGTTGGCAAAACTCTAAATTTACAGTTTAAACAGTATTTTGTACTCATACATTTTAATTGCACTTAAATTAAAATGATCAGCTTAAATATTTTAGTAATGGAAACTTGGCTAACATGTATTAGCTAATTGAATTGTTAATTGGTAAAACAATGCTTTGATGGCAATAGCATAGCACTTGATATATGAGGTATATAGAACATTTAACATACTCTATATTATCTGTTCTCAAACTAAGCTCTTGCTCCACTCGTCACATGATGGAAACTCCCCCAAATAAACGCTTCTAAACTAACATTTTTACTAACATAAGCTAAATATTAAACACTACTACACAGTAAAATCCCCAGTGTTAAATCAACACTGCTCAGAGTGTATTTGGTCCCACTCCACAGAGAGTTAAAATAACACTGAAGCGATGTTAAAGTTAATGAGATAATGAAGAGATTAATTAAGTAATGATTGACCATTAGTGATGAACACCTGATGATAATGAGCAGAATCACTGAAGGACAAATAAACACAAGATCTACAACTGACTTCAGCCACAGCTTTAGATGACATCAACTGAAGATAAAAGAAGACATTAAATCTCTGAAGATCTCGGCTGATTGTAATCTGTTACATCCCTTTCTGTCAAGTTATCTGACATTATCAAGATCAATTTGTTCTGACATATTTTATTACCATTTTCTAAACTATAGCAAATAAACTGATAATGTGAGAACGTTGAATAAGTCTAAATACATTTTGGTTTGACTATATAGGGTATATACGTTTTTGGGTGTAACAAAAAAATATTTTATACATTTATAGATGCTTAGTGTTGGGTGTGTTCGATTAACCCCTATATGACTGGTTGGAATTTACAGCTAGTATACAGCAGAGTGGATTTGCATTTAACAAATTGTTGCAAGTTCAGGAAAGTGGACTTTGGGTGTCTAAGCATGATTATATCAAACACAGCCGGATTCAGAGTCACTGAGCTCCACCTTTCCTTGGCCAAGGCCTGTGTGAGCTCACTCAGAACACACATCTAGCTTGAGGACATTGACATTGTTTACCACTAGTGTTTCCACAGCGCTCATCCGTCAGCTACAGCCCGAGGACAGACAGAAAGAAAGACCATGTCTACTTTTTTGTTTTTATGAGAGATATTTACGAATGGCTGCAAAGTATCCCACCTAGGACATTGTATTATTGTGCTGCTCGACTTCAATGCTCTCTCTAGTTTATTCTTGGCGCGCTCGCTCTTTGAAGTGTGTGTGAGTGACAGGCATGCTGATGAACTGATTTTGATGATCCTGGCATGTGGTGAAATGCTTTACTGAGCCCTAATGTCCTACTGTTTAAATCAGCAGAGAAAGGACTGACAACAGGCGTTACCTTGTTTTCCTCAAACAGAAACTTTTAAATGAGTAGTTGACTATGATTAATGTATTCATTAATGCATTCATGTAATCATGTATAATGGGATGAATTTCTTAGAGGATGTAAAAGCAGCACAGGCTCTTGTGCTCAAAGTGAGAGCAACAGGATAGTCAATGCAAATGACACGTATAATAATGCTCTTGGCTGATATTTGGACAGTCTGGCTTGTAACGCTCTTGAAATGTATTGATCAGTTCAGTCAATTTGTTATACAAGCAGTGATTTGAAGAAAAGTAGTGAAATTCCAATCTGCAGTTCATACAAGATAAGACAAAGTGGGCCATTTTCTAGCCAGGCATCACAGGGGTGTTCATAATCATTTTATTTATCTATTTTCTGAATTCCCCCAGATTAAAAAAATAAATTGCTTCAGCCTCAACATGCCTGTCAGCCTGTTTGCCGTAACCTCAGATGCAGCCGTGTTACCTCCATATAGCTCAGAGCGTCCCTGAGTTTAATTGGCTGTTCTAGGGAAGGCTGTAAAACCGCGGTTTCTGTATCTTAATGACCCGCACACAAGCACTGGATGTCTCAGACCATGTCTGTGGTCTTTTGAGAAAGAACTCTGTAGAAATACTCACTGACTGGACCGTGGAATAACCCCAGAATGAGCTTTTCAACCATTCATTTTTTTCATGACCTGCCTGAGTCATTCGTCTCTCTGTTGTCAATATGAGCAGCCTAAAAATCAATTTAATGTGTGCATTTATTTTTTGCCCCTGGCAGCTCACTGATATAGCATGATCTCGCTCTGCCCTTTAAGTGTTGAATGGGGTTCTTGTGTCCACTATATAAGAATGCTGAAGAGTCTTGAACATTATGATCACCTGATTGCTAAAGATCACGACAGATGAATGAAATTCTAATTATGTATTATATATATATTATATAATTATATATCTAATTATACCTAAAGGATTATTTGGAACACCTGTTCAATTTCTCATTAATGCAATTATCTAATCAACCAATCACATGGCAGTTGCTTCAATGCATTTAGGGGTGTGGTCCTGGTCAAGACAATCTCCTGAACTTCAAACTGAATGTCAGAATGGGAAAGAAAGGTGATTTAAGCAATTTTGAGCGTGGTATGGTTGTTGGTGCCAGACGGGCATCTGAGTATTTCACAATCTGCTCAGTTACTGGAATTTTCACACACAACCATTTCTAGGGTTTACAAAGAGAGGTGTGAAAAGAGAAAAACATCCAGTATGCAGCAGTCCTGTGGATAAATATATAACTGCGATGCTCTGTGTATTCTGACACCTTTCTATCTGAACCAGCATTAACTTCTTGAGCAGTTTGAGCTCCAGTAGCTCGTCTGTTTGTTCGGACCACACAGGCCAGCCTTCGCTCCCCACGTGCATCAATGAGCCTTGGCCGCCCATGACCCTGTGGCCGGTTCTCCACTGTTCCTTCCTTGGAGCACTTTTGATAGATACTGACCACTGCAGACCGGGAACAGCCCACAAGAGCTGCAGTTTTGGAGATGCTCTGACCCAGTCGTCTAGCCATCACAATTTGGCCCTTGTCAAACCCCATTTTTAGCAGTTTAGCACTCTCAAACCATTTTTCCTGCTTCTAACACATCAACTTTGAGGAAAAAATGTTCATTTACTGCCTAATATATCCCACCCACTAACAGGAGCTTTGATGAAGATAATCAACATTATTCACTTCACCTGTCATAATATTATGCCTAATTGGTGTGTTATATGAAATTGCATACCGATATATTGCTTGTATTAATATTATAATAATAGGTTTAAAATACTATATTATTTATATATAATATACTATTTATATTACTATTTGTATTACTGTTTATTCTACCGCTCAAGGCCAATGACAGCCCCCTCTGCAGCCCCATTGTCTTGGCTATCTCACTCTTTTCATCTCGAGTGTGCTTGCAAAGCAATACTTATTCATGCAAGCCATGAACTTCCTTCGGCAGAGACAAAGCACTCTTTGTAACCACACTGCAATTTCTGTGGTGCCGTTGCACACCAGCAATGCTGAGGCTACAAGTATGGTGGTCCGAATGTCTAATACGTTTCAAATGCGACATACTATTGACAGGCCCCTCCCTCCCTGCCATCAATTACACAGCCTTGGACCCTTGCCTATTATTGAAGGCAAATAAACAACGTAATTGACTAAGCAAGCAGGAAATTACACAAGCTGCAGTGGAGGTGAAATAAAGTGGATTTTGATGTTTTTAGGGTTGCTTGGATTGGATGAATAATGTTTTCTCTCTTAAATTACAGACTATGTTTGGAGCAGGTTTGGATGAATTCAGACAGGGTGGATTACGCTGTCTATCATCTTGACAGTCTCAGAGATGCTTGTATTTGTGATTTTACATGGATGGTTCACCCACAAATGAAATTGTACTCATGTCGTTCCAAAACCATGCAATGTTTGTGCTTTTTTTCAACACAGAAGAAGCACACCATTTTACAGTGTCCAATCCGTTTTCTTCATCAAATAAAAGCATATAGTAACTATTTTTAAAAGAATGTTTATTATGATCAAAAATATTAGAAGGATTTCTGATACACTGAAGACTGGAGTAATGATTGATTGATGTTTATTTTGAGCAAAAAACAAAACAATAATAAATATATATATATCTATATGTATGTATGTATGTATGTATGTATGTATGTATGTATGTATATATATATATATATATATATATATATATATATATATATATGTATGTATATGTGTGTATATGTATGTATTTTAAACCTATTATTATAATATTAATAAAAGTAATATATGCAATTTCAGATAACACACCAATTAGACATATTATATATGCAATGCAATATTCATAGGAAAATATAATAGCTTATCTACCATATATATACATGCTTATCCATATCAACACATTACACATAATAATTATATACAACATATACGCACGCACATACATACACACATGTTTTAGCATCAAGTGATTAAATTACATTTTAAAATGTAATAAAATAGAAAACAAATAAAAAAGTTAATATTTCACAATATTACTGTTTTGACTGCATTTTTCGTCAAATAAATTCAATTTTTTTATTTATTTTTTGACTGGTGTTCTAGACATACTGATGCATAATTAATGCAATATCTTTTTGAGAAGGGTAAACCAAAGTACAATAGATAATCCTTAGCTGAATGTTAAGAGAAAGGTAGATCACATCACTATTGTGGTGCCGTGATTTGGCCCCATGTGTTGATTATGTGGAGACAGTAGCTCATGCTGAGCCAAGGACACTCATGTAAGAATATAACAGAATACTAATGCTGTTCATTTAGACTCCCAGACAGTTCAGCTAATCAAAATGCAGAAAGTCGTCATTTTGGGTGGAGAGCTGTGCTAATAATAGATGACCTCAACCTCAATGTTGACTATTAATTTGTAAATATCAGGCCTTGAAATAAAAATCAAAATGAATAGATTTTTAGCATTTTTATTTGTATATCTTTATATATGCATGGTGTCAAGGGTTTGTGTACCTCAATGTGAGTCTTTCTGGCAAGATTTATTAATACATTTCCCTTTTGTTCCGGTCATTGCCTTGAGTTTAATTCATTTTCTGCCACTGTTGCCAAGTAATACTGCTTTCATGCCTATTAACTAATTTCTGGAATATTCTCATTTCCACATTGGCCTAACATGACATTTGTATCAATTACATGCCGTTACGATTTTCTCGATGCGAACCGGGGGATGGAGGCCAGCCAGAAGCAATGCCACAGAACGCTAATCAGACAAGCAGCGGGAGTGTCCAAACCGTTCCATTCAAATGTACAGTTTTTGATATCGTTTCACTCACTAGCTCCAGTGGATTGTTTTAGTTTGTGGATTAAGCCTTGCCGATTTAAACATTCAAGTGCAAGACGCTTAGTTTGTCTTCAGTGAAGGTATATGAACAGTATCAGTGTACTGGATCTGTGCATTATGTCTTAAAGTGATAGCACCTCATATTACTGCTGTCTATGTTTTTAATGTTTGTTAAACAACTAAAGACAAGGAAATCACTCACTCCTCTTGACTGAATAGCTTTAATAGTGGTTCATCTTTATCTAATTTAGAAAGTGAAGATTACATGCAATGTTTATTACATGCAATGTCATCTCTATTACATGCAATATATATATATATATATATATATATATATATATATATATATATATATATATATATATATATATATATATATATATATATATATATATATATATATATATATATATAATAGTGCTGTCAATAGATTTAAAAAAAAATTATATACACATTTTCTGTAATCATGATCCATCGAGTATTTAATAATTTTACAGTATATTGTGATCATTTCTCAGTTACTCTCCAAATTAATGGAGAAACAATTTAAGGACATTATATTTTAAATATTTGTTATAATGCCATCTTTTTATGAATGAAGGTCAGTGTCACTCATACTAATACTGATAATGATGTCTCTATGAATTATTATTTTTTAAAACATTAAAGCACCACTGAAGTGACTTGAAACGTACATAAATATTTTTGTTTATTTTTTTCCCGGTGAAACAGGAAGACAGGGCGGGACAGATCAAGCTGCTTCTCACTTTTTTTTAAGTAGCCAATAGCATTTTGTTATTAACACATTTTGACTAGAGCCTTTCTGTTCGGTAAAGCCACAGTATCCTCCTAATCTCTAACTGTTTCTTATCATAATCTCCTCCACATCACTTTGAAATACAGCATTCTGTGCAGAATTCAGATGGGTCGATATGTTTTGTTGTCCACTCTGACTCTCGTGTCTCTGGACCGGAGCAGACTGCGTATGTGTGTGTGTGTGTGTTTGTGCAGTGGTGCGTGTGAAACTTAACGAGAAACCAGTCTTCTTTCGCCACAAACGAAAGCATATTTATACTTTCTGAATCATTCCCTATCCCCTGTATAGTGCACTATGTGCCATTTTCCATGTAGAAAATGGTGAATGTGTGAACAAGTGACTGATTTCAGCCGCAGCTTCAGCGTCTGTTTTTAGTGTAGGGGGCGGGATGCTTCAAATTCTAGAGAGCATTTGATTGGACAGAAAATGTGATGAAAAGGTGAAGTCTGCAGTGGTGTCAAAAAAAATCTGGGATCCGTTTTAACGGAAGTGAGAGATTAAGTTTTGAATGCTTATTTATAACCTTAAGACTAACATAGTATATACTAAAAGCTAAAATTATTTTGTGAAATTTTGCTTTTAGGGGGCCTTTAATTATAGACATTTAACAATCACAGTATAATAAAAGCTATACATTTAACATTTATTAAGCTTAAAAAATATATCAACTTTTAAATTAAGTGAATTTGCAACAATCTTACATAAACCTATTATAATAAATGACATATTTAAATCAGACGTAGACGTTATTAAACACTTTACAGTCTAATACCTGCATAAGAATCTCAGTGACTGATTTATTAGGCTACTGTCACTTTAAGATCCGCCGCTGCCAAACATGATGCGGATCTCATTTCATCACAACTCTATAAGTTTAAGATGTTATTTAACTCATTTACGACTCTCTTATGAGGATATGAGACAAAACGGACATTTTGCCATAATTCTTTGTGTTACTGTTTGTTCAAGTGAGAAACAGACCTCAGTACCGGTGCACTGTGTGTGCGCTGGCGAGTGTGTTTCTGTGCATTTTGTGTGTTTGTGTGTGTGTTCCACAGACAGCGTGTTCTCTTGTCGTGCTTGAATGGTGATGTAACATGATGTAGCATGATCATATAATGTAACGCTCGTCCAGAGATGACAAAAAACGTTAGTTGTTAAATATTTAACGTGTTAAACAGATTTTTATATACATGTATAAAATTTGGTCAATTATGCACAAAGTGTGAAAATTATTATGTATGCATATGAAAGATAAATAAAATGCTAGCTATGAAGTAGTGCTGCAACGACGCGTCGACGTCATCGATGACGTCGACTACGGAAATACGTCGACGTTCGTGAAATGCGTCGGCGCGTCGTGTCAGACGTTCATCTCGCGTAATGTTGGCTTCTGCTCCTGGTTCTATCACAAAAACCTAGACAGCGAATATCAAAAGTATGGGAATACGTTTAAACAGAGGCCAAACAGTGTTTCCCACACATAGACTATTTGTGGCGGACTGCCACATAATCAATAACGGCCGCCACATTCGTCATTCATTCATTTTTACGCTATTTAAAAGACGCACGCATATTCGTTCAGCTGCATTTCCTTAAGTTCTCTCTCCGTCCTTTTGCGCGTCTCTACTCACTCACTCACACACACACACACATACACACACGTGGGTTGCATCGACCGTAAAACAAGTTTTATTGCATTTTGGCGCATTTAGTAGCTTTTAAAACCAGAGCAGTTGAATAACAGAGTTGCGACACGCCTTCATCACGCGGCAGCGCGCGGTCACGGCGCTCATATAATTCTAAACAAACCAGCGCGGTGTCAATCAATACAGACCAGTGTTTCCCAACCGGGATCCCGAGCAAAAGGTGCCGGGACGCACTTACACCGCGGTTCATCTCACATCTGATGACACATCTTTAATATGGGTTGTAACTTGAAAATAATGCTGTATGTATGTTTCTGTCGATGGATACGTGCTGACTCCTCAGGTATACACTACTACAACAACAGCGATAATAAAAGAAAAACGTGGGCAAAACGGTCTCTCTTTGTAAACTTTATAAAACGCATGCGAGTGCTGCTGTACGTCCGAATATGATCAGTCATTTTCAGTCATCACCCCTGTGTAGCCAGAAGACGCGAATGAGAAGATCTGTCTTTGTGCACTCATCCCAAAGCGCGCAAATATTGAGTTATCTTTCAAATCCTGTGCTTAAACGGACAAACTCACAAAAAGTATGTCAAAATCTCATAGCCTTCTCTATGCCTTAAGTGAACTTTATACAGAAAATACGACGACTATCCGTGGGTCTTAAAGGGGCAGTAGCCTTCACTGCTGTCTGTTTAATGTCAAAGTTTAATAAGGATTATTTTTTAAAATTTTAAACAGTTAAATGTGTGGTTATTTTACTTTTGATTACTTCATTCCATTTCTCAAAAAACTAATGTTAGACCAACCTGAAAAGCATTGTTTATTTTGTTCTCATCTTTGCTCAATAGTATTTATTTGTGCTGCTGCTTCTATTTAAGTTATCTGTTCTTATTTTCTTTATTTTCATTTGACAGTAGTCCTTTTTCCCCTGAACATAGCAAATACCGAACTGTACTGAAACGTGAACCTAAAACCGCGATACAAAGCGAACTGTGAGCAGTCTGTACTGTTACACCTCTAGCGTAACTTATGTGAGGGGGTGCCACAGAATTTTGAAAAATTTCAAAGGGTAAAAAAATTAATCGTTAGATTAGTCGACTAATCGAAAAAATAATCGTTAGATTAGTCGACAGAAAAAATAATCGTTAGTTGCAGCTCTACTATGAAGTTAAGCAAGACAAATAAGTTTAACATTTTTCCACCACCCTTATTTTCAGTTTTAGATGTGCTGGAAATGACTTTTGGCAGCAATGTTCATGTCGTTTCAGAAAACTGACCAAAATTCTCCTTTTGGATATTGCTAGTGGAGTCTGTAAATGAACTAGGGAGTAGGACAAGTCTGTTTTATTTTCTGAAAGCCCACAAGGCATGAAGAAACACCTTTAAATATTAATATCTTTGGAAAGGACAGAAGCTGAAAATGTACAAAAGATGGTCAGTCCCACAGGAACACAGTAATCCTTGCAGTCTGGACAGCTCCATTGTTTAGGACCTGCAGCACTCTCCAGCCCCCCCACGGCACCCTTGCTGCACATCACAGGTACAGAGCTTAGGAAGGATATTGGGAGGAAGGAGAATGGATTGTGCCGGAGGCTGTGATGTGGTGTTTTCTCGCTCATCAGATTGCAGTGGTTGAGTTGGGGAGGTGGGAACATTTCACATTTAGCTGCAGTGGAAGGTTAGACTCCCCTCAGGACTCAAATCAGCTCCTGCCAATGGAGTTTGTCGCTCTGTAATGTGCTGGAACTCATTTGTGGGAGTTTGCGCGGGGTCTGAAGGTTCACTTACGTTCCCAATAAGCATCAGATTCCAGCTCGTAGGAGCTCTTCTGTGCTGTAATCAGGTACAGTGGTTGATTGCACTTCCGAATGAAGGACCCTCCGTGTTGAAAGGAAATCATCTGCTGATAGACGTAGTTTTTCGCCTCTCAAAATGTAGCCTACCCGGGTGACAAATGTCCTCCTGGGAAAAGCTGAAATGGCCAATTTGGATGTCACGCATTGAGCTGATAGGAGCCGAGAGAATTTCACTGTCATCTTTTTGTCGTGTGGATGACGGTTGCACCGTTTCTGCCTTCAGTTTCTTGTGTTCTTTTTTCAAAGCTGGTCTATATATAAACCATTCCGGATAAGCCATTTTTTTATAGCTATTATTTATTCATTTTAGCAAAGACGTTATTTTGAGAGAAAAAATTGAGTGAACTTTTTTATCAAAATTCACTGGACCAAAATATGACATGTAAATGTATGGAAAAATATGTAAACAAGTGATAGAAGTCTGTGTATTTTAAGTAGGCAGCCAAGTCTCGAGCTGATATGATCTGATTTCAAAATCCAAGATACAGCAGTATTTCCAACGTAGCTTGAAAAAAAGACACTTTTTATGGTAAAAGACTCATTTGAAGGAGGGAAATGACTTACTATATGAATGTCACCACAATGTAAGCTTTCTAAAGATATGGGAAATTTAGCTTTCAGCTGTCTCTCAATACCAGACTAATAACTTGACAGTGTTTTCTGCCTTTTATTAAATTAATCTGCAGACTTTTAGGCTCATGCTCACAAACCCATGACAGGAAGTTTAATGATGTCCTCAGGGAAAGAGCACATCCGAGTCAAATATTTTCTTAAAGCACTAGTTCAACCAAAAAATGAAACTTTCTCTCTTTTTTAACTGAACCCATCATTCCATTTGTAGAATGTGGAACACATAATATTCTAGAATTCACAAACTGCATTTAAAAAAAAAAAGTTATCTGAGCTCAAATTATAATGTAGCCTAATCAAAATGTTTAGATCAAAACAACATCCTAATTCATAAGTAATAAGCTATTTTCTGTTTTGTTTTTGCCCCTCTTTTTCAAACACTGTTTTGATAGGCGTGCCATACTCAAGACTTGGAACTAAATGCCCACCTCAGAATTATAAGGTTTTATCTGCATTCTGAGCGGTTTTGAGATACTGAGCTTCAATGTTTTAGCTCTGGAACTGCATCCTCTTTTAATTTAAGTACATCAGAAAAGCCTACATCAAACTTTGTCTTGTTTAAAAACTAATCTGCAGTATGAAGCGAAGAAGCTGAACAGTTAACTTACACGATCTGACTGGAACTTCGTTATAAAAATAAAGTTCATCCACACTTTCCTAATGTTAGGATCACAAGAATGGCAATGCAAAGACTTTAGAACGTCTTGTAATCCTCAGAGGTGTCTCTATGGTTTTGTTGCTGGTGTAATCCTGTGTTTGCATCTTTTTTTGTATTGACTACTATATGACATGCTGGGGCTAAAGAGACAATGTGGGAGAAGTAGCCTAGTTGATCATCTTCTGCAGAGGCGGTCTCTTGTCCCACTATAATGTAATATGACTAAATGAAAAGCGAGTCATTTTCTGAACTTGGTTTAAATAAATGCTAACTAACAATGAAGTTTTGAGTCCTGAAACTTAAAGGGCTCATGAACTGATAAATCTAAATTTCCTTGAGCTTTTGACATATGAGGTCATCATACTATAACAATATCCTGTACATTTCAGAATGGAAAACTTCCTTGTTAGTCCGAAAACAGCTTTTATTGAAACCAAACCTAGAGACCGACTCATTTTGGAATATGCCTATAAAAGATGGTGAAAGACCGCCTCTGCAGAAGAAGGTCAACTTCCTCATTGTAGCTTTGGCTCCGCCCACTAGAGTGTCAGTGATATGACGAGAAGAGCGATACAGGATCACTGGACTAAAAAAAAACATTACCTTCCAAAGAATCCTAATGCTAGGAATGTGCTTATTTATCTTCAACAATGTGAATGTCTCAGTTGAGCATTATTTATTTGTATTCGCTACATTTCACTGTGGACTCTTTGGGAAATCAGTCGCAATTTCAGCGCAGGCTTTACAAACAGACTTTTAAGATATGAACTCGACAGTAAAGCCAACACACGTTAGTAACCGTGTTCATTCTAATGCCTGATCTGAGACCAGATATTTCTAATATGTAATGATTCATGTACAGTCAGATGTTCTTTGTCTGTGTCAGTAAACCAGATGAAAATAATCTGTCATTAAACTGTGATTAAATTATATATAGAAATCGATCAAAGAACGGTCTCTTTACAGTTGCTGGAGCTGTCAATCAAACAGCTTTATTAGTGACTGAGTTCTGGACTCGTACCACAACTCCCGTAATAATCAATAAATCTCTTATTTACATTGTGTTTGCACTGTTAGTTATGATGAAAGCATTTGTTAGAAATTGAGTTGCAATGATGAATCAGGAAACAACAAAAATGTAGATCATGACTCCTTTAAATATATATTCTAAGATAATAAATAATCTAAAATAATCTAAAATAATAATAATAATAATAATATATATATTTTTAATTTTATTCCTCAATTAAGTATCTTTGCACAAAATCTTTTAATTTCCATACAACAGTACTTCATAATGACTATAGACTATCAAGTTCTAAAAGAGGATTAAAAAGTAACACAAACACTATGTATTATATTTCATATAATAATATTATATAAAATATTATATTGATATTATATAACAATAGCCTAAAAATCTAGACGCACCCTAGCGGCAGCAAATCTAATCTGCCGCGAGGATCATCTAGCAACTCTCAATACACTTCTGAGCTGTAAACGCCAAACTCTGGTCGGGCCAATCACGTCGTGTATAGAGTCGGTGGGCGGGGCTTAACATAATGACGATGGCCGAGTTGCGTTTGCGTGCTTCTAGTAAACACAGAAACTGGCGAACGGTGATCTTTCGAATCAGCTCTGACCGCGACTCTGGAAGACTTGGAGTTAAGCTTTTCTCTGAGAAAAGAACAAAGAACGGCACTGAAGTCATTCTTAAAAAGGGAAGATGTGTTCAGAGTTTTGCCGACCGGATACGGTGAATGTTTAATCTATCAACAAGCTCTGTTTCTCCTTCGTTGCTCTGGTTGGTTGTAGCGCTATCCTATCGCGTGCAGAGGGAGTTTGAAAGACAACCGTTTATCCGCCCCTCAGATTGATCGGTCAGTGATGAGTTTCCAGACCAAACATCTTGATGTGGGTCTGGCTTGTCAGGCTAATATAGCAATACAAAAGCAATAAATATGAATATAAAGTAGATAACAACACATGACTTTGGAATGACGTAATCTGAAGCGTAGCGTTATGCTGTTGAATAATAGGGAGAGGTGTCCTGGAGGGCCTGTTCTGTCTGTCCCACTTCCTGTTTTGGCTGATAGCAGCATTAAAGCTCTTCAGCAGTCTCTGAAGGTCAGCTCTTAAACAGCTGTTTGAGGGATGAATGGAAGCTGGGTTTTTTACCATTACCCCTGCTCTGATGGCTCTGTCTGTGTCAGCTTCCTGCTGTGATCTTACAGCTATCTCCGTGCTTATTACCCTCTGCAAATACTGGTGGCATGCTTGTTGCTGGTTCAAGCCCTTGTAGAGTCAGAGAGGTTACATAAATACCTTTAGGGTGAAACTCAAACCTAATAAAAAAAAGAGAGAAGTTCAGCATGGTTGGGATGAAAGCTAACACGTCGCTCTTGACTGGCATTACCCTTCCTTCCTTCTGTATATGGGTATGGTTGGTATATCAAATGATTCAGAACCATTTGATTAAAACTTGCATGCATGATATACAGTCAAAAAATAATAATAATAATTCTTATTTTCTGCAACCTAGTGGAAATAGTCAAAACTGTCTGCAGTGTGCTAGAGCACACAGCTCAGACAACATATACTGACATGTTTATCATTTTTAGCTGTGTTTCCGTCACCAAGTGTAATGCAGAGCTGTGGTTTACAGTGGTGTAAAGCAAGGCACCACTGGACTCAGATCTAACTTCAAAGGGTTTCCTGTAAAATAACACCAACATTGTGTATTTAGACCACTGTATGTGGGAATGGGAAGCTTTTCAGTTTGGGTGGGCCAAATCCAGGTAGAAATCCTGGAAATTGAATGGCATCACTTGCCTATATTCTATTATATGTATACACCTATACACAACATTCATTTAAAGGACTCTATTGTGGACTTGGATTTTACCGTGTTAATAATTTATTTAGACCTAACCATCTCGGGGCTCCCCCTCCAGACATTAGGATTAAACTGCCACATTATGAATAAAATATGCTGAAATGAATTCAGCACGGTCCAGAAATATTATCTGAAGTAAATCAGTGTTTTAAACAGAATTCCCTGTGGCCTCAGGTGTAGATTCCAGTGGAACCGAGAGAGAGAGGCACAGAAAGTCAGAGCGCATGAAACCTTTCCTCAGTTTCAACGTTTAATGTTCGATATCGAGAAAATATAGACATTCCCAAGCAAACCCACACTCTCTGTCTGCCTACACAGATCTTCACTGCTTTGCCGCAGAGCTGAAAATAAATGGCCTCTCTGCATCCCGGCAGACACCCATCCAGAAAAAAAAACATTTAAAGAGGGCATGTATATCCTTGATGAGTGACTGCAGTGCGGAAGTTGGATATATAAAAATACATACAACTGTGATGTGTCTTTTCTTGGGTGCCTTTTGGTATCAACCAAATGACACCTCTACCCTTGTGTGACAAATCGCAGAGTGGGGAAGCTTATCGGAGCAGCGCTGCCAGCTTTGCTTAGCCTGGTACAGTTTTGTCTACTTAGAAATAGCGATTTGATGCCAGAGCCCGGTCGAGATTAAGCCGTGGATGTTTATAATATCAGACAGGAGCGCGCTCAAGCATTTGGGTGCTTTAAATCAGGCATGAAATTAATTTCCAAACTCTTTTCAGCAGAGGTGCGAGTAATAAGAGGCAGATGCTTTGTATTTCACAATTGTAAGCCTTTGGAGTCATTGTTCGGCACATGTCGGTCTGACCTTAGAGGAGTTGAATCTCTTTGATCAATGCGCCAACTACATTTTCATGAATAAGGCTGGAGTGTTATGGCGAGGCCGGCTTTGTTGCAGTTGTTTGGTTGATCACCGTCTCCTTTATGTTGGAGGTATAGACCGCCAGCTCTCTTCAAAAAGAGATGCTGCAACTAATCATATCGTATATCTTCTTTAATGTTTTTTTATGGCCTTTTTCCTTTAGGAAAGTCGAGGGTAAGACTAGGGGAATTGGATCGAGGTTTGATTCGGATCTGCATTCCCATGAGCACAAATCAACAGCTCCCGTAAATCTGTTCAGCCTTTATTTCAGCAGTGCAGTTTCAGTGGATGTTGCACGGTGGGCTTTTTATACTTACAAACATTGACCAATTTTGAAGATTGTCCTATATGTTTCAAGCCATCACAGAATATTAAAATGCATACATTTCTCTTATTCAATTAATGTTAAATAGGCTATTTAATGATATACAAAAAGTTGCAAAGTTAGTCTTGGATTCCTTAAATTAACCTTATAAGTTATGTTTCCTCCTTTTAAACATTCAGAAAGATCAACTACTGCTGTCACAATCACGTGTGCAATTTATATATATAATTTTATTTGACAGCACTTAAATAAACATAAAGCACAATTTTAAGCCATAAGTCACAGAATTAAAAAAATCATCAAAAGTACATTACAGTTAAAGGCTGTTTTATTGACATATGGTGTTTATTTTCTTTGGTTCTCAAAGTCTTTCACTGTAAAAATAAAAAAACGGAAAATGTACTGGTAATTTTTTGCCAGTACATTATCCAGTAATTTTATGGAAATTTCTGTTGACCCTTAAAGCAGAAACTAATTAAAATATAGGTAAAACACCTGTATTCCTTCATATTTATACAGAACATTATGCCCTATTTTTTCGGCCTTTTTTTGTTTTATTTTTTACAGTGTTTGGTTCCATAAGTTTTATAAGTTATAAACACTAAACATCAGATGTTGGACGAGAAGGCCTGGCTCTCAGTCTCCGCTCTAATTCATCCCAAAGCTGTTCTGTCGGGTTGAGCTCAGGACTCTGTGCAGGCCAGTCAAGTTCCTCCACACCAAACTCACTCATCCATGTCTTTATGGACTGTGCTTTGTGCACTGGTGCGCAGTCATGTTGGAACAGGAAGGGGCCGTCCCCAAACTGGTCCCACAAAATTGGGAGCATGAAATTGTCCAAAATGTCTTGGCATGCTAAAGCATTAAGAGCTCCTTTCACTGGAACTAAGGGACCATCCCCCACAGCTTTGCTTTACATTTGGTGATGGAAACCTATTCCATGAACCTCTGTCTCTACACACTGTTCTTGAGCTCATCTGAAGGCCACATACGTTTGGAGATCTGTAGGTATTGACTCTGCAGAAAGTTGATGACTTTTCTGCGAACTGTGACCCTCAACATACGCTGACCCCACTCTGTGAATTTACGTGGCTTGCCACTTCATTGCTGTTGTTCCCAATTGCTTCCACTTTATAATCCCCAACAGTTGAGCGTGGATTATTTATTAGTGAGAATTTCATGAATGGACTTGCACAGGTGGCAACTTATCACGGTACCCCGCTTAGAGATCACTGAGCTCATGAGAGCGACATGTTCTTTTAAAATGTTTGTAGAAGCGTCTGCATGCCTAGTCCTTGATTTATACACCTGTGGCCATGGAAGTGATTGGATCACATGACTTCAATGATTTGGAGGGGTGTCCCAATACATTCGGCAATAGAGTGTAATTACAAATGATTTGCTGTTATGCGTGACTTGCTTGTCCTTTTACTGTATTTTTTGCTGCTTTGTAGATATGTTTAATGACACAGATGCTCTCTTCTCCCTTTGAAATAACCTGTTCTTTATCATCTCACTAGAACCTTTTTTCCCTCTTTTTTTGTAATGCTTGTTCCTTAAACGTGAGGCTTGCTTTCTGTGCTTTCCTGGGATTGTTTTATTTTAATGAATCTAATCAATTCTACACACAGTACAGTATGTAAACAGTGGCTCTAATTATACGTGGCTCGAGTCTGAAATTGATTTTGCAGGTGCACAGTGTATGTTTTCACATCAATGTAAACATTTCGTCAAATAAATATTAAAGTTAATTTACCTTCACCACCTCCAGATGGTGAGAGGATTCAAATCTTTAACTGAATGCATTCTATGAGTCTAAACTGCTGATTGAAGTCCCCCGTTTAACTCAGATTATGACAAAATACCAGGAGCAGCAGCCAAAATCATCAATATACTGTCAATGACTCAAATTAAAATAACATTTGAGTGTTTTTGTTCTTTTTATTCAGCAAAAATCAAATGTAATAACTGTATAGACCATTTTGGCTTCGTGTTCATTCCTTTTGGCATACCAAATCACTGAGGGCATCATTAACAGAAAGAATTTCTGTTTTGCATATGTAATTAGTACAGTCCCTTGACTGAGACAGGAAGAAAGAGAGAGAAACTGAACATACCTGCTACTGCAGCGAGATAAAGAGAGGAATATATCAAATCTAGGGCACATTTCACGCTGCGGCAGCTTTTGGCTTTCTCTATACTTTCTCTGAAGTTTTATAGTTACCAATGTTCCTTTCACTTTTCTATTTTTTATTTTATTTTATTTAATGTAACATCTGTTTATCCATCCCAGAAACAAATATTTGTTAAAGTCATTGTAATTAAGGGCAGCAAATTATCCTCTAAGGTTCCTTCCCATGACATTCAGGGTTTTTTGGTTGTTTTTCTAATTAGCCATTTATTTTACTTCCGGTCAGTGAACGTAAATTATGCTCACAAGTGTTAAATATTCTGTATGACAGAAAGTTTTGTCTGAGTAGCCTATGTTGAGTTAAAGGGGTACTTCAGCGCTGGAAGATAAATCTGTATTTAAACTGGTCATTAATGTAGTAGAAATATTAAATATTTTTTTAATTTGGTGCTTTCTAGACTGAGAAAAGACAGAACATGTATTTTTATCTCATGGGGATGAAAGACAACAATTCCCAGAATGCTTCGCTGCCCTATGAGGCCACTCCCAAAGCCACCGCTACTGAATCACTGGATCACTTTCACTTTCCCACCGCGACCGCGTTCATTTTCATAAAATCAGTTCAGTTAGAGAACAGACACTACAATGTACTACAAGTGCCGGTTCAATATGTGATTTAGCCGCTTCGGGAGTGTCATGCAGCACGAACGCTGCAGGAGTCACACGGGGAGCACAATCCTTCGAATATACTCCAGGGTTTCTACTGATACAAAGCCATATGCTAATCGCTAAAGTATCTCTTTAAGATGTTGTTTGTCCAGTAACAAAAATTACTTTTCACCCCTCTGTTGTTGAGCAATGTTCTGCACTGCACGGAATTAATGTTTCAGATTGCAACAATGTATAATTTTACTCCAGCAGTGCATGATATAGCCCTACAATTAGATGAAATCTGCTTCCTCTAGTGTGTAATACCTGTTGCTAGCAGCATTCAGGACAATTGATACAGTTATCCTGTGTTCTGCACGCCACAGATGATACAGCAGCAGGCACTTTTCACCGCTCTCAGCCCTTAAGGCGCAGCTGCCGCCATCTGAAAGGCCGGCTTTTACACCCCTTTCCACATCTACCTTGCTAAAAATGATTCAAATTATGGTTATAGCCATGAACCAATGTAATATTCATAAAAAAGCCCTTTGTGTTAGCATTTATGGTCTGCTTGCTGCTGCTGGTCTCAAGTGTGTTATTTATATTCTCTGACATGCAAGTATTGTTGCCAACTAAATGTGTATCTCTCTCACTCTCTCCCTCTCTCTCTGCTTTTATTTTTTTCTTAGGTAAGACTTCCAAATGTGGCCCATCAGAATAAGATGTGGATGGTTTCCATGCATCTAGGTGTCAGTA